>NC_081411.1:118699385-118996326 GCF_030272615.1 Cryptomeria japonica
GGACCAAGCTCTAATACCAATTATTAGGAATCCCACAGATACTGAGAGAGGGGGGTGAATCAATATCTGATCGGTGAGTAGAATTTCTTGAATTAAAACATCCAGAACATATTATAACAGTGTACCGGTATGCAAGAAATACTACAATAAATAGAATCAAGAACATCCACATGAAAAGCACACCATAACACAAGGTTTTAACGAGGAAACCCAGTGTGGGAAAAACCTCGGTGGGATTTA
Source organism: Cryptomeria japonica (assembly GCF_030272615.1). Taxonomy (NCBI): domain Eukaryota; kingdom Viridiplantae; phylum Streptophyta; class Pinopsida; order Cupressales; family Cupressaceae; genus Cryptomeria; species Cryptomeria japonica. The sequence goes on from NC_081411.1 coordinate 118,699,626, forward strand.
TGACCCACAATATTCACTCACTGGCTAATAAGGGAATATTACTTACAATAGGGGCCTACACATGCAGGAAGGCCAACTGCCTAGAGCTCACTGCTCAATGGGAAGTCTCACTGACTTACAATGAGGATAATATGAATCCAATATCTTGTACTACTTTACAATATCATCTATAATGCCTGATAATAGGTCTGCCTAATATTTTCCTTAACACTTCCTCACTCATACCAAATGTTTACAATGATCTCTTTTATATATAAGAGTCATTTTACAATTTGCCAAGCCGGCTTACAAAGTTTTTACAATAATAAACAAAATATAATATAACAAAATCTTGTCGGCCTCTATGCCAGTATACTTCTTTTCTTTGTGCTAGTGCCAGTGTCCTGAGTGCCTGTGTAGAGTGTGATCTGCTGATGCTGGTATAATGCCTTTGTCGGTGTCATAGGATTGCAAGGTTGCCATCAATGACAAAACCTTCAATCACATACAATGTCTCATTGGAGTGTGCATATGCAAACAATTTCATCTTTAACCTCTTAATCCAAACCCTCCTTTTTTAGGACATTCTCTATAAACGAGGCCTCCTCTTCTCATTTTCCATATAGTGTACTTGCAACATACTTATGTTTTGTCAAAATCAGTCTAGCATACTAATAACTTAATGATGAACAAATGGTACCAAACTGGTATTGAGAGGGGGGGGTTGAATCAATATAGGCAAAAACTCAACCTTAAACTAGTTTGTTCATTAACACTTATGCACTGACAGACAAACAGCAGCACCGGTCCTTCAACAGAGTTCAACTGGCAGAACCCAGTGTAACTAAGATGAGCAAAGACCGGTTGACACTTATCTTCTCATGTAATCTAACTCTTCATTACCATTTCACTCTAATTCATGAACAAGCAATCTACCATCAAAGATGTACATATTACAGCAAGATCAACATGCATCACCACTTAATCAGAAAACAATCATAACATCACACATGACACACATATTTTTCACGTGGAAACTCAAATGGGAAAAACCACGGTGGGGATGAATACCCAAAAGCTTATTTTTGAACTCTTTGGAAGTCTACTCTATTAGGAGCCTTGTCCGGTTAAAGACAGATACAATAGGTTCTATTAGGAACCGACCCTGTTAGGGATCACTCAGTTAAGGTGTTGGGAGTATTTAAAAACTGAGCCAAGTTTATAAGCCTATTTCAAAATTTTGCTCTGCATGTCAGAAAAGTACCTAAATAAGTCAGTTTGAATGCCTAGTTAGTAAGGGGGTAAAATGGAGCCAGTTGATTTTCAGAGGGTAAGGCTCGGGATTCATCTCCCACACCTTTCATTTGGCCTATTTAGTGTGTTGCAACTTTCAAAATTCAGTTTGGAGAAGTTTATCAAGTACCCGTTTTGAGGGGTGAGCTGAAAGTGCATTCTAGGCACAAGTGCAAATTTTATTAAGTAGCCTACTTTGGGTGTTTATATCTTTTGCCCTGTTGATCGTCATGGAGAAATTCAAAATGGATTCAATTGTATGCATAAAAGTGAGTTACCCTGCAAAATTTCAAGTCTTGACGAATCCGTTTGCTCCGTTTTCATAGCCAAATCCATTTGTAGTTTGTGATGTTTGCACAAATGTAAAAATGTTCTGGTGAGCGTCATGTCAGAATGTTTGTTCCGGGCTAATGTTGGTATAAATGGTGAGCTACGTTTCAAATTTCAAGGCTCTACCAATCCGTTTGATCAGTTTTCAAAAGAGCTCATTTTGCTATCAAATTCAGTTATCCGCACTCCCAGTGTTAGATCAGTTAATGTAGCCGTTTTGGTGAGCGCGCCGTTTACATCCTGTCAGTCGGGTGATCGAACTGAGAATTCAAAGATTTAATATGTACTTAAAGGTACCTATGTTCCGAATTTGAGGACCTACGGAGGTCGTTTGATATTTTTGAGAAAGGCATCATGTGTTGCCAGAACATTGACTTCATCAGGTCCGCAGTGTCGACAAAGCCAGTTGGCCGTTTTCGGAAATTAATATCTCTTCGCTCGGGACTCATCTTGAGAAACCGTTTGGTAGATGTCATCCTTGTATATCAAAGTACATGCCTGTCAGATGGCGAGCTCCAGAAAGGTGTTTTGACAGGTTTGAAAATTACGTCTTCGCGATTAAATGCGAAAAATGTGGCGTAATTGCCTGAAAGTTGCAAAATGCAATTTTATGATCCGAAAATGGTGCCGATCGATTCCAGAGGTATGTTTGAGGTTAGTGAAGCATTCCAGAGGCCATTTGCTTGAAAACGAAATTTTTTTTAGTCAGACCCACTTTGGGGCCCGACTTGGCTCATGCCTGCGCATTAATTTTGTGCCAGAATGGTTTTCATTTCATGGAATTTCAACTTCTAGACATAATCGAGGAAGTGATTAATGCTATTGGCTTACTCAAGGTTGAATGTTCTACAGTGGTGTATTAGAGATTCCAATCTTTTTAAAAAAAACAAAAACTTATGCAATGGAAGCCGATGGTCTTGGAATAGATGTTTGAAAGATCAAAAACTCCATGCAATGGCATTATGGTAGCTGGAGTGTGGTACGTGGGTCTTCATGTGTGCTCTTTGATTGCAAGTGTGGTGTGGATCTCCTTTCCTTAGTCTTTCCTGTTATGTAGAGAGCAAATTTGGGAAAATAAATTGAAATCATCAAGCAAATGCAACATGGCAGATTTGATGCCAAATCTCCCATACAACATGTAAAAACCCAGCCAAAGCAAAGAAGTGGCAGCATGGCATGTAAGGAAATGTAAAAATTTCAAACCAAATGCAAATTTCCTCCTCTCTACATGCATAAGTAAAGGGCATTCAAAGTTTCAAACAAATGCACAGACCGTGGCAGCTGGGAAAGGTTTAATAAACTTTAAACTTAATGAAATTGCAGTTGCATACCAGCACTCTCCCTCCCATGTGTGAGCAGCACCAAGGGAACTTCAACAAATTGTAAATTGGCAATCTTCTCCTCCTTGCCATGAGCTTTTGGCAGGTGTGTGAGTTTTTGTGAGGTGGGTGACTGTAGAAGGAGGTTTAATGGCATTCAAAACCTTCAATTTAATGCAATTAGCAGCAAATAGAAGCTTCAGCCAATGCAATGTTTGGAGTGTGTTTGGAGTGTGGAATGTGGTGTAGCTTTGCAATCTTCCCCTCTTCTCACGTGCTGGCAGTGAGCAGCATGTATAAACCTCCAAGCCAAGTGTGAGCAGCAGTTTGGCAACCCCCTTTCATGTGGTATGTGTAAAGCCACATAAAACATAAAGGATTTAAATACAAACAAAATGACATTGGCAGGTGTAAAGCTTGTTTCCACGACCCTGCCAGCATCGTTCCCAGCCATGGTATTCTTAAAAGGCCATTTAGAATACTCAATGAATGCAAAAGTCTCAAAAAAACCTCCAAAAACGCAGCTCCAGGCCTAATCGCTTTGTCCCACATGCGCTGGGGGAGGGACGTTTTCAGTGTTTATATGCAAAAACGAATGGTATTATAGTGTCTAAGCCTTAAAGGCTTTTGACACAAGGTGCCCATGGGTGCCCAAGGCGAGCCCACGTGCGAGCACGCTTCCCGAGGCGAAGGAAGAATTGACTGGACGAAGACAAAGTGGATCCCACGTAGGCATGCTTCCCGAGGCAAAAGGCAAAATTTTGCAGACGAAGGCCGAGTTAAAGAGCGAGCAAGTTCGAGAGAGATCGACGGCTCGCGCTATTTCGCAAAGGGAAGATGCACGCGAGTTAAACCAGCGAAATAGCGAGGATGAACGTGAGCCGTCCACGTGGCACATAGGTGACGGGTACAGCCAACAGTCTAGCATGTGGGTCCCGGTGAGGTGGCGATGACGTGGCATACAAGCAAGCGGCCAAGTGGCAGTGACGAAGTAGATGACGTGGCGATGATGAGGTGTCATCCCAGGTGGCGTCCGGTCAACCCCATCAGCCAATCAGAGGCCGCCACGTGGCAAGGCGTCAGAGCACAAATGGAGGCAAAAATCAAATTTTAAATGAATAAATGATATAGTTTAGACTATATTGAAATTCGAAATATTTAAATGATGGATCCATGATGAGAATTAATTCGCCTAGGGTCCAATTTTTGGCCAAAGTATAAAGTATTATATATCGCCGGAAAGCTCTCGGAGCGAGGAATCTGATTATGAAGTTAATTTTGACAAATGTGAGATATTTTAGAAGCAGTTTCCATGGGAACATAATTCAGTTAGAGAGGAGACACTTGGCAATTCAGTTGCAGATTTGATTTTCTTCTCTCCTCTTTTTATTCCGAATTCTTCTCAGTTGTAAGGGTTCCAGAATTCTGTGAGAATGACTCCAGTTTTCATGGCTTCCAATTTTGAGCATTCTTGAAGATTGTACAGGGCAGGGCTTTTCCTTCAGTAATGGAGTTCAATTCTTGTTATAGGTGTTTTTAGTTGCAGGGTCTTGTGTATGTAAGGCATACATAAATTCACACACGATTGTCTCTAGATTTGTATTTCCATTTTATCAAATCAGATCCTCAAGGAGGATGAAATTTGTTATCTCAAGGAGATAGTTATGATTGTTTGCAGGGATTCTTCAAGGAAGGATTTAAATTCTACAATAAATCATAAAAAATGGAATATAGTTTCAAGATCTGATGATTTTGTGAATGATCTTAGTAATGCATTTATGCAAGGCATTAATGCATGAATATTTAATAATGAAGATGGATTTGCAATCGAAGCTTTCATTTATAGTTTAATGTATGACTCTGTTTCCCTTGGATAAGGCACTGATCTTGCAATTAAAGGGGTTCTCAAACCAATTTAAAATCCAATCAGAATACCTTTAGTTTGTGTTATGTTTTGAAATGTTTCATCTATCTCATGCTCAAGTATACTTGAGTTTTATGTGTAGATCTAGCCCATCTGCAATAAACTACTTGTTTTGGAGCCTTAGTGAGATCTATCTGTTTATGTTGATGCTCTCATAGATGTGTAATAGGTTTAATTCTAAGCATCAAAGGTATACCCGCCTAAGTTTTGCAGAGCCTGAAGAGTAGAAGGATTCATATCCTTGTCATGTTGTCCAAGCCCTGAAGTTCTTCATAGATTGAATTGGCTACTTCATAGATCAATTGCAGGTGTTCTTGGGTTATCACTTTTGGTGAACAACATAAGGGATGGCTACAATACCCGGTTAAGGGTTAAACCTTGTTAAGGGTACCTTGTTAAAGGGTTTCAAGAACTCAATAGCTAAAGGATATCAATGACTCAGTAGCTTTGAGTTACCTTGTTAGAGGATTTTCAACAAGTTGGTTAATGCTACCCTATTAGGGGATTTCACAACTGTTGAAGTAGTTAAAGATCAACGGGTATATCAATGACCTGATAATAGCACTCAATACCAATGCAGATCTGCTTAAGCTCCTCTTCACCTTCTACACTTACACTCTGTAGATATGACTTCTCTCCTCTGGTCTGGCAAGAATCACGTATCTCTTCTCTTAGATATACACACACAACTTTTGCCAACAAAATCTGAAAGAATCATAACATCAACCTTATAGAAAATAGTTAGGTCACAAGCAAACCCTAAACCTTAAACCTAATACGTTAAGGAATTCAAACTATTCAATCCTGACCATTGATCATACTGTATTGAATGCAATAGTCTTGATCCAATCTCAAGACATTCTCCATCGTTCATTTTCCATCGATTTCATAGCGGTTGATAACACATCATACGTTATCACCATTTACAAACTTCACACATTCCCGAGCTAGATAGGAATACTCTTCTTTATGCAAGATCCTTCACGCGCACAAGGCTTACATGGCAAGACTATCTATTCTTCATTATCATGCTAACTTCATCACATAAAGATCATCGATTGAGTCACACAAGCTTAAGATACTCCAACTGGAAATCCTAAAGTGGAAACTACCTACCAACCAATAGTCATCCAATGCTTCCATGTGCCAGTTCCCATGACTACATGTCGGTTCACCTTGACATGCCAGTTCACCTTGAATAAATATACCACTTTACTTTGGCATATATATACTGGTTCTCACATATGTCGGTTCTCTCTTCATATCACATATTGACATCAATGACAACATACAATATCATTAAGTCCTCATACCAGTTCACATAATGCCAACAGTCTCCCCCTTTGGCATTGATGGAAATATACAAAGATGTCTTTCTGCAAACTCATCTTCTCCCCAATTTCTGCAGATATCTTCTTTGCTACACTTCTTCTCCCCCTTTGACAACAATGCCAAAGTGGAGGCACAAACATCCCCTTTCCATTATGCTGCTCCCCCTGAGGAGTAGCATCCTTCAACACATCAATCAAAAAAGATTAACTATGCAATACCTGACTAATGTGGAACAAATACTTTTAATTTACCTCCTGAAGGGGTAGTACCCCCAATTCACCTTTTAAATACGCAAACGTAGTCTTTGGGAGAGGCTTGGTGAATATGTCTACTAACTACTCCTTACTAGAAACATGTTCTAGTGCAATCTCTTTATTCTGAACCTTTTCCCTTAAGAAATGATACTTAAACTCAAAATTCTTGGTTCTAGAATGTAAAACTAGATTCTTTGAAATATTGATAGCACCTGTGTTATTTCAGAATATACTTACTGGTTTAGATACAGGGATTTTGAAGCCATCTAAAACATGCTTCATCCAGATTGTTTGAGTGCAGTTCATGAAAGCTGCAACATACTCTGCTTCCACTATAGACTGAGAGATACAGCTCTGCTTCTTACTCATCCATGAGACCAGTCTACCACTGAGAAAGAATGAACCACTAGTTGTGCTTTTCTGATCATCCACATTACCTGCCCAATTAGCATCTATGAATAATTTTAGGTTGAAATCATTGTTGTATGGGTACCGCAATCCATAGTCAACTATTCCCTTCAGATACCTACGAATCCGCTTGACTGCAACCAAGTGGGATTCTCTTGGATTTTTCTGGAACCTTGCAGTAATGCCAACTGCATGTGCAATATCTGGTCTACTATGCACTAGATAATGCAACTTACCAATCATTGATTGGTATTCCTTCTCATCAACCAATGCAAAATCATCCTCTTTTGATAATTTGCAACCGGTCACCATCGGTGTACCAACCGGTTTGCTATCTTCCATGCCAAAGGTCTTCAACACCTCTTTGACATACTTGGACTGAGTGATAAAGATTCCATCTTTCATCTGCTAGATATGCAGTCCAATGAAGAACTTAATCTCCCCTATGAGTGACATCTCAAACTCTTCCTTCATCTCATCAGCAAAATCATGACTCATCTTGTCATCTCCACCAAAGATAATGTCATCAACAAAAACTTCATAGATCAGGATCTGATCTCCTTCAGATTTCAAGTAGATATTTCTATCTTCACTTGTTCTCTCAAATCCAATCTTCACAAGATGGGAATGTAGACGTTCATACCATGCTCTAGGTGCCTGCTTTAGACTATATAAGGCTTTACGTATCCTACACACCATGTCACTGTCTTCAAATAGGGTAAACCCATCTGGTTTCTCTATATACACCTCCTCTTCAAGTACACCATTTAGAAATGTAGATTTTACATCCATTTGATATACTTTAAATCCTTTAAAAGCTACATATGCAAGAAGCATACGAACTCCTTCCAATCTGGCTACAGGGGCAAAGGTTTCTCCATAGTCTTCTCCTTCTTCTTGAGCATATCCTTTGCACACCAATCTAGCTTTGTTCCTGATCACTGTGCCATCCTCATTCAGCTTGTTTCTGAACACCCATTTGGTGCCAATGACATTTTTATCTTCCGGTCTGGGTACCAAGGACCATGTACCATTTTTCTCTATCTGGTCAAGTTCCTCTTCCATTGCCTTGATCCAGTCTTCATCTTTATGAGCCTCTTGGAATGACTTAGGCTCAAATTCAAAGACCAAACACGAGTTTTCTTTGATCTTTCTTCTTGTAAGGATTCCTGCATCCTTATCTCCTATGATCTTCTTAGGATCATGATTCAACTTGACATACCGAGGAATAGTCTTGACTAGTTCTTCTTTCTTTTCCTCTTCATCCTCATCTTTATCAGTATCAGCATTCACCAATTCAGGAACATTGTTACTAGTACTTGGTTGATTGACAACCGGTTCCTAGAAGGTTGCAACCGGTTCATTTACAGCTTGCTCACTACCTCTTTCTTCCAGTTTCTCAGAGGTTTCATCAATTCTCACATTGATACTTTCCATAATTCTCTGTGTCCTATTGTTGAAACACTTGAGAGCTTTACTCTTGATAGAATATCCTAGGAATATTCCCTCATCATATATCACATCAAATTTGCTCTGGTGTTCACTTCTCTTGATGTAACATTTGCTACCAAACATTCTAAAGTAGCTAACCACAGGTGTCTTACCGGTCCAATACTCATAAGGAGTTTTATCCTTAGCTTTCTTGATGAGTACCCAGTTCATTGTGTAGATTATAGTGCTTACCACTTCTCTCCAAAAGGTGTGAGCAACTTCTCCTTGAATCAACATGGTTCTAGCTACTTCAACCACAGTTCGATTATTCCTCTCTACTAGGCCATTCTGTTGTGGAGTCCAGGGGGCAGACAGTTGCCTCTTGATGCCAAATTCTTCACAATACCTATTGAATTCACTGGAAGTGAATTCCCCTTCTTGATCAGTTCAGAGACACTTGATCCTTTTACCACTTTCCTTCTCCCCTAATGCTCTGAAAGCTTTGAACTTCACAAAGGCTTCAGACTTGTCTTTCAAGAATGTGACCCACATCATTCTTGAGTAGTCATCAGTGAGAATCATGAAGTACCTATCACCCTACACACTCCTAGTTTTCATAGGACCACACAAATCAGTATGCACAAGATCAAGCAAGTTGTCAGCAGTGAAAGATTTTCCTTTAAAAGTTGAGGAAGACATTTTCCCCAATTGACACTCTCTGCACAAGGTATTATCTGGTTTGCTTAGCACTGGCAACCCTCTAACTGCCTTGATCTTACTGGCCTTTACGATGTTATCAAAGTTTACATGGCAGAGTCTCCTATGCCATATCTAGCTATCATCAAATTTAGCCATAAGACATGTACTTATATTTGCATTTAGATAAAATAGGTTACCTTTGGTCTGCATGTCGGTGGCCACCAATTCACCATCTTTTCCTTTGATTCTGCAAACTCCATTCTTGAATTCCAGAGTGAGGCCACTGTCATTCAGCTAGGCAACACTCAGAAGGTTGTGTCTGAGACCATCAACCCAGTACACATTGTCAGCACTACTCTTTCCATTCAAAGAGATGGACCCTCTGCCTTTGACCATGCATGGTGCATCATTGCCAAAATGAACCACACCACCATCATACTCCTCCAACGATAGGAACTTGCTCCAGTCACCAGTCATATGGTGAGAACAACCACTGTCAATGATCCACTCATTGGAATTATAAAAGCAGGAGACAAGAGCCTTCTTGTCTGACACATCTTCCTTTATAGCAACGAACACAATATCTTCATTCTCTTCATCTTTTGATTCCTCATCTGTGACACCTTCATCAACTGCAACAAAACTTCATGGCAAGGAGAGCTTCAAATGCCATCAGAATCTCCTCATCATCCATTTCTCTACTCTATCTTGGTTCACCACTGGTGCTAGCTTCTTTTCCTTTTCTAGATGGAATAACATAAGCTTTAAAATTTGATTCAGTGTTTTAAACACTGCCGTCAAAACTATTTCGCTCATAGGCTATCAAATTTGCTATGATGGAGTCCAAGGATACCTTAGTCTTGTCTATTGATCTCAGCTCCTGAATAGAAACAACCCTTATTGCATAGACCGGAAATAGGGATCTAAGGACTTTGCTTACCATAGTGGAGTCTTCTATTTTATCACCTGCACTCTTGATATCTCCAATGATGGTTTTGATTCTTATTACATACTGTTGAATGGTCTCACCTTCAACCATCCGCATATCTTCAAACTTCCCTCTCAGGCTTTCTTCCTTAGCCTATTTTACATGTTCATCACCACCATAGATATTTACCTTGTCCTGAACATCAATAAACTCAATGTCAGATAGACTACTAATAAGGGCTTCCATGACTTGCCCATTTTCTTGTATCTCTCTCTTTTGGTCATCGATGAGAGTACTGGTAGGGGCAACATAGACATTCTCAACATAGCTCCAATTTTGAGCACCCATGCTTCTGATAAATATCTTCATCCTATCTTTCCATATACCAAAAATTTCCTTCTTAAACTTTGGACCTTCCCTCTTCATCATTACAACATGATCTTTCCCTCAAGCGGTTAAGCTTATAACACAGAGGACCTGGAGGATGCTCTGATACCAATTGATAACTTAATGATGAACAAATAGTACCAAACTGGTACTGAGAGGGGGGGATGAATCAGTACAGACAAAAACTCAACCTTAAACCAGTTTGTCAACTAACACTTATGCAATGAAAGACAAACAGCAGCATTGGTCCTTCAACAGAGTTCAACCGGTTGAACCGAGTGTAACTAAGACGAGCAAAGACCAGTTGAAACTTATCTTCTCATATAATCTACCTCTTCATTCCCATTTCACTCTAATGCATGAACAGGCAATCTACCATCAAAGATGTACATATTATAGAAAGATCAACATGCATCACCACTTAATCAGAAAATAATCATAACATCACACATGACACATATTTTTCAAGTGGAAACCCAACTAGGAAAAACCACAGTGGGGATGAATACCCACAAGCTTGTTTTTGAAATATTTGGAAGTTTGCTCTGTTAGGAGCCTTGTCTGGTTAAAGATAGATACAATAGGTTCTGTTAGGAACCAATCCTGTTAGGGATCACCCAGTTAAGGGATGGCTACAATACCCGGTTAAGGGTTAAACCCTATTAACGGTACCTTGTTAGAGGATTTCAAGAACTCAGTAGCTAAAGGATATCAATGATTCAGTAGCTTCGAGTTACCTTGTTAGAGGATTTTCAACAAGCCAGTTAAGGCTACCCTGTTAGGGGATTTCACAACTGTTGAGGTAGTTAAAGATCAACAGGTATATCAATGACCTGATAATAGCACTCAATGCCAATGCAGATCTTCTTAAGCTCCTCTTCACCTTCTGCACTTACACTCTATAGATATGACTTCTCTCCTCTGGTCTGGCAAGAATCACGTATCTCTTCTCTTAGATACACACACACAACTTTTTCCAACAAACTTTGAAAGAATCATAACATCGACCTTATAGAAAATAGTTAGGTCAGAAGCATAAACCCTAAACCCTAAACCTAATAGGTTAAGGAATTGAAACGGTTCAATCCTGACCGTTGATCATACTGTATTGAATGCAATATTCTTGATCCAATCTCAAGATATTCTCCATCGTTCATTTTCCACTGATTTCATGGCGGCTGATAACCCATCACACGTTATCACCATTTATAGACTTCGCATATTCCCAAGCTAGATAGGAACACTCTTCTTTATGCAAGATCCTTCACACACACATGGCTTAAGTGGCAACACTATCTGTTCTTCATTATCATGCTAACTTCATCACATAAAGATCACCGATTGAGTCACACAGGCTTAAGATACTCCAACCGGAAATCCTAAAGTGGAAACTACCTACCAACCGATAGTCATCCAATGCTTCCATGTATCGGATCCCATGACTACATGCCGGTTCACCTTGAAAAAATATACCGCTTTACTTTGGCATATATATATTGGTTCTCACATATGTCGGTTCTCTCTTCATATCACATATTGACATCAATGACAACATACAGTATCGTTATGTCCTCATAGCAGTTCACACAATGCCAACACATACATCATCACAACCACATTCATTCTTCCTTGAGCTCTTGTGCAAGTGCAACACAAATTTGAGAGAAACCATATCAAACACAAGATTATGGAGGACTAGAGAATAATGGAGACAAGCCTACCATGGATGTAAAGGTATAATCTTTGTTATTTCATTATGTTGGCATTTGCATGAAGATTACATTAATGAAATTTAAGTATTGTCATTGATGTCAATTGTAACCGCTAATAAATGTAATTGAAGTTGTAATGCAACTAGTAGTTGAGTTAGTGAAGGAAACTAGTATTACCTTAGAAGCAGTGAGATCAACCGGTAACCCTACCTATTGATGTGTCAAACCCTAACCAATGGAGCTTGCAGAATTGGTTGTGTTGATCTATGACCAAATGGTGATCGGAGGTGATCATGCCACATATGCATGTTGCACATGATGAGTTTCAAAGTTGTTTTGGCATGTAGAGATAATTGTTTTATCTTGGGAATGATCAAGTACATTGCATGAAAAGGAAACCATGTGATGAGCTATAGAATTCGATGAAGTGGTGATCAAGGAGTGGTCAAGGTTGTCTTGTACAATATGCAATAATTTCTATGTAATCCAATGGTCATACTTGAACCGATTTGTTTGTAATCTCTATGAGACATTAGGTTTGTGATGTGTTACCGACCTATTATTTTACTTATAAGGTTGATGAGTTCTTTTGTTGTAGTGTTGGTAATTTTGGTTAAATGTCAGTCTGATTGTTGCCAAACTAGAAGGAGTATCTACAGTATGTGTGAAGGAACACAAGAGCATGAAAAGGATATGATCAAGCAAAGTAGTGCTATTTACTAGATCAATAAAACCCTATTGTTCTCTAAAAATTACAACAGTTAAGTCCCTTAATGGGGTAATCTTTAACAGGCTTAGTGCTTTCTAAATCCTCTAACTAGTTGATCGATTAGCTTGGATTTCAAATCCTCTATAGAGGTTACTCCTAACGGAGTATTGCTTCTAAAAGGGCATTATAGTCAATCCCTTAATCGGGTGGTCCTTAACTATATTTGTTCCTAACAGGACATTTTGTAAATCTTTAATAGGCTTGGCTCCTAAGAGGGAAAAATTCAGAAGAGTTCATAATACTTGTGGGTATTCATCCCCACCGTTGTTTTTCTCATTTGGGTTTCTACGTAAAAAATCATTGTGTCAAGTGGTGAATGGTTTTTGTGGTTATGTTTTGATAAGGTTAATTTGCTTAAAACTAATAAATCCACTTAGTTATGTTAAGATGACCGATAGTAATGTAAAATGTGCTTTTACTATTGTTAGTAAAGTGGTTTGATGTTTTGGTTAAATGGTTTGAGAATTTCAGAGTTGTTACACTGTTATTTTGTTATGCCAGTAAACCGGTTAACTTGATAGTGTAGTTGTAGTTTATTACTCAGTTTTTGAACCAGTTAAGTTTAGTGATTGATTTGTGAGTTGGATTTTGAGTTAGGTGAAATTTTAGTCAGTTTTCTATCTAATGATTCACCCCCCTCTCAATAGTTATCCAGATCCTTATTGATTCATCGTATCATCAATTGGTATCAAAGCATTTCAGGTCCTCTAGTGTCTAAGCCTAACAACTTGAGGTAAAGATCTAGGAGAACATGATGAAGAAAGAAGGTCTAAAGTTCAATAGGGAAAACTATAGAATATGGAGTGATAGGATGAAGATCAATATCAAGAGTCTAGGAAGTCAATACAGGGAACATGTTGTTACCAAATATACCTTGCCTGGTGGGATTCTAACTGATGATCAAGAGAAAGAGAAACAAGAGAATAATCAAGCATTGGAGGCCATTATTAGTTGCTTGTTTGATTCAGAGTATGTTGATGTCTATGGTTTGGAGACTGCTTATGATGTGTGGAAGAAACTTGAGGATATCTATAGTGGTGATGAGCATGTGAAGGTTTCCAAATAAGAGAGTTTGAGAGGTAAATTTGATGCATGCAAATGGTTGAAGGTGATAATATTCAATAGTATGGTCAAATGATCAAGGAGATAGTCAGTGAGATCAAAAGTGTTGGTGGTAAAGTGGAGGATACCACGGTGATTAGTATGGTGTTGAGATCCCTTCTACCAGACTACGCTATCCGAGTTGCAACCATTTAGGAACTAAATTCTATTGATAAAATAGAGGTAAATATTGACTCCATCATTGGTAAACTTACTATATTTGAATTAAATGGTTATGATGGTAGTGCTTAGAAATCCAAATCGACATTCAAAGCTTTAGTTTCTAATCCACCTGTGAGGAAAAGCAGAGAAGCCAGACACAATTATAAGTCTAGATCCACCAGAGAAGTTGATGATGAAGAAATTTTGACTGAGCTTGAAGCATTATTGGCCAAGCAGTTACCTAGAGGTACCAGTAAGTACAGAGGTAAATTACCTTTGAAGTGTTTTTCATGTAACTGGATTGGACATATTGTAGCTAACTATCCTAATGGAGACAATGAGCATAAGTGTGAGAAGTAAAAGAAGTACAAAGGAAAAGGAAAAAGAGATTTCCTCATTGCATTTGATGGTGGAATCACTAATGAGGAATATGAGGGAGACACAAATGAAGACATTGTTGTGTGTGTGAAAATTGGACCTATATCTATATCTGGAATACACAACACTTCAATTAAGTCATTAGATGCATGGTTAGTAAATCAATAATCAATGAATAATAAACCATTACAAAGCGACCCATTGCCTTCTAGTAGATGCGAGTTTAGATTGCTCTTAGATTGCTAAGCTATCCAGTGACTAGACAACAGCTAAATGAAGGATTTTTGATCTATATGAGCATGAATATGAGCTAAATGGATGCAAGATTTAAGCTAGACATGCAAGATTAATCTAACATGATTTAAGTAATATATGAATATTTAAGCTAAATCATTTAAGCAATATGAAATAACTAATATACAATATCTCAGTGCAAATTCTCGATGAACCTAGAGCAAAAACAACATAATAACAATATATTCTCCAGGATCTTTGAATGAGAGATGAGAGCTTGAATTTATAGAAAATTCAGAAAGAAACCAACGACGGAGATCAAGTGATGATGAGTGGTCAAGATTTTCCAAGAGGAAGCACAATCGAGGTGAATTGATGTGATTGGATGTTTTTCTCAGTTTTAAAGGAAATTGAACAGAAATTAAGATAAAATTAAGAAAAAATTGATTTATTCTCTATTTCATTCAATTTTAATATTTAATTGTTTTAATTGCTTTCTTTGAGATTATCTATCAATTTTTAATTTGTTTTTTCAAGATTATCTCCAATTGATTTCTTTTCTCATTTTTTAATTCTTTCCTTTTTTGATTTATTTCTTTTTCTAAAGATTTGTGCTCATAATTTCCAATTCCTCTTTCTTGATTTGTTTCCTTTTTTGAAGATTTATGGCAATTTTAATTTATTTTTCAAATTAATTCCTCTTTTTTGATGATTTAATGGAAAATTGATTTATTTAATTAAATATGCAAAAGATATTTGATTAAAATAAATAAGATAATTATTTAAAATGATTTACTTGGAATGATTTAATTAATTAAATAAATATTTAATTAATATTGGTTGATTAATTTTGCCATGTGACATTTGATGATTAAAGAATTAATTGTGTGCTCAAGATTTGTTTAATTGCCTTTGGTTAGGAACTTGGTGACGTTGTCGAGATTAGGGGCTCATGGTTTAGATGACCATTTTTAGGGTATTACATTTGCCCCTCTTTGAATTAATGTGCGAGCAGTGCATTGGTTCAAAGAAAATTTGATGTCTAGCAGATACCAGTTTTGAACTTGATTGATTACGAACCAGATGAAGAGCGAGGTGTTTAGCTTGATTTGAAGCGATGAAGCTAAACAGAGTTGATTAAAGTGATATCGATCCTGAACTTGATTGAATTAAGAATGATAGAGAGCAAAGATATCAAACTTGAACTTGATTGATCAAGAAGTGGATCTTATTGATCTAGAACTTGATTGAACTAGACACAGTGAGTGAAGATAAAATAGATCTTGAACTTGATTGATCAAGACATGATGAGCAAAGATAATCTGTCCACCTTGATTCACTACGATGAAACTGAACACTTTCTTAGATTGAGTGTTATCGAAGATACTCTTTAAACCCTTGATTGAGTTTAAACAAATAATCATCTTGATGAAAAGTGATGAAACTAAGTAATGTTAAGAGACTGATTCAGACAAAGACAATATCAGCTTGATATGAAGTGATAAAATTGATATGCCCCTAGAGATTGATTTGATGAAGCTTAGTTGCTTGAAGATTTGAAAATTTTCTTGACATTTGAAGATGTGAGGTCATAAGGTCATGAGTATGCCCCCTTGAGAGCGAAATCGAAAGATGGCGAGGGTTGTGTAGTGATTTTAAGCAATATTTTTGAGCGATTATAAGTTATTTGAGCACAAAGATTAATGTTGAAGATTAAAATCAGAGTTAATGTGAGAATTAAATTCAGATTTAGCATTGACTAACAAGAAATTGAGTGCAAATTGAAGAAGAGAATGAGCAGTTGTAAGTGCTAAGTGGTCAACATTGTGAAATTTCAATGAGAGAATTGACGTCAGATTTCAATTTCGATCCCAAAAATGGACTTAGGATAGCCGATTTACGAGTTCTTGATTTGATTTTATCATACTTGTATTGATTATTATGAGATGTTGTTCTATATGCTTTATTCTATATGTATGCTTATCTTTTCAGTATAGATGAATGAATGCAAATGGAATATGGGTGTTTATTTTTATTTCTTTTTATGCAAATAAATAAGGAGAATGAGTAACTAGTAATGCAAATGCTTATTTTTCTTCATGCAATAATATGAATGCAAATAAGTATAAAATGATATGTATGAGTCTATAGAAGATGCTCATGTATGTAGCTAACATCTCAATACACAAGTACTCGATTGAAGAAACAATGATGAAAAAGAGACCACTTAGTTGAGAAATGATGAAGCTTCCAAATCTCATTCAGAAGATAAAGAGAGCATTGTTATTATATCGAAATCACTCTAAATTCATAAAATGCAAAATAAAATACAAAATGAGATGCACAATGAAATGCAACCTAAACCTAGTCACTGGATTTGAAATGTTTAAGTTTCATCACTGAGCGTTTTACAACCACAACAGGCAGATTAGAGTTCCTTGCTTTTCATGTGAAATATTAATTATCTTGTCCGCAATGACCCTTTTTTCGTTCGTATCCTTGGACAAATTTCGTAGGGACCTGGATTGCACGATAAAGAAATTCCCTCAAAATAGACAAAAAAAATAGCATTCAAATAAGCGGAGTCAAGGTATGTGTGACGATTTCACCTTAATGTGAAGGCACTTATCACAGACACCTAGCTGATTAGATGTTTTTAGATCATCAGAATCATTCCTACAAGTAGAAAACAAAGAAAATATTATGCCCCCAATCCTTACTCCTCTTAGTCAAGATAGACTTCCTCGAGTTACTCAAAGGGAATAATAAGAAAAAGGTAATGTAAAAGACAACACACAAAGAAAATTTCATGCATATCTCAAACAATTTAGTGATTGTTTTAAGTAGTCTTGTTTTGCTTGTGTACTCAGTGATAAAAATCTTCAGTAGTCGGGAGACAGGAGACTGACTCGGAGTGGACGATCGGGTATCACTGACGTAAAGATGACTTGGTTGATACTGCTTAGGACATGTAAATTGATCAGCCAATTACCCTAAGACTAGGTCAATGATTGGTTTCAAGACATGAGGGTTTTAAAAGAACCAAGATGTCACAAAAGTGACTAAAAGTTATGTACAAATGAAATCAAAGAATTGCATGAAAGAAGGAATGCCAACGTTGTGTTGATAGATGGAGCTCTTGAGTACAAGAGGCACCTGTTTGCCAGGTTTTCACCTACTTGGCAGAGATTCCTTTCTTTTTTTATTACCAAGGTGCCTGTTTACTAGGTTTTCACCAAGGCATTTTCTCTCTTTTTCCCTTTTATTTCTTTTTTTCTTTTCTTTTTTTTTTTTGAATTTCTTCACGACTTTTTCTGATTTTTAGGATTTCTTCAAGACATTTTATGATTTTTAGGATTTCTTCAGGACTTTTTAGCTACTTAGGTCGTTACAGTAGAGAATATTTAGGTGAAGAATTTCTTCAGTGGATGGTGTTGATCGGTTCACAAAGCTATTCTCCTTCCGATGTTAAGAGTTGATAGGCACCAAAGCTAAACACTATAGTAACAATGGAAGGACCCATCCAGTTGGGTTCAAACTTCCCTTTGTTGTCTCGAAATTGTAGATTCTTAGGATTTTCTCTTAGAACAAGGTCACCAACCTCAAATTCTCATTGTCGAACCTTTTTGTTATAACCTCTAGATAGTCTCTTTTGATATGCTCTTAGATGATCAAACACCACTTGTCGATGTTCATCCAGCAATTAGAGTTCTTGCAATCTAGCTATTCTGTAGTCTTCATCAGTAACAAGACCTTGCAAAGAAACTCTTAGAGATGGTATTTCCACTTCAATAGGTAATACTGCTTTGGACCCATACACCAAAGAAAAAGGTGTAGCCCCAATAGGTGTTCTGATACTTGTTAAATAAGTCCACAGGGCAGGATTGAGCTGCAGATGCCAATCCTTTCCAGATTTATGGATTGTTATGTGTAAGATAGTCAACAGATTCCTGTTAGATGCTTTGGCTTGTCCATTATATTGAGGGTAGTACACAAATGACCAATGTTGTTTTATTTTGAATTTTTCACAGAGTTCATTTAGATCTTTGTTCTTGAACCATCCTCCATTGTCAGTTATAATGAATGAAGGTATACCATACCTGTAGATGATATAATTAAGAATGAACAGGGCTGCTTGTTCACCCATTACTTTGATGATCATAACCGCTTCTACCCACATATTAAAGTACTCAATGGTAGTTATAATAAACTTGTGTCTGTTAGATGATGCAGGATATATTTGGCCAATTAGATCAAACGCCTACTATTGAAAGGGCTAGTGTGTAACAGAGGGTATGAAATCCCTTGCTAGAGTGTGTATAAGGTGCCCATGTAGCTGACACTTTTCATATATTTTAGCAAATTTTATAGCTTCTTTCTCCATGTCTGGCCAGTAGTAGACATCCCTTAGTAGTTTGTTAGACCATTCAAATGGGATCCACAAACACCTTCATGGACTTTGGATAATGCGCATTAAGACTCCTTAGTTTCTAGACATCTAAGAAAAGTACTATCTAAACCTCACCTAAATAGGTCATTAGCAATGATGACGTACCTTGACGCATTTCAGGATAGGTTTCTTTTTTCATTTTGGGAAAGATTAGCAGGGACAACTTGGTCACACAAGTAAGAGTAAATGTGGCTATAGCGAGATGAGTCATGTCCAATAAAAGAATAGACCATTTGGGACTTGGGAGAATCATAGGCAGGATAATGTAACTCTTCCACCAATAATTCAAAGTGGAAATTGGATTCCTATAGTTGTGGTATAGACACCAAGGTGGCCATTGCATCCGCTGCTCTATTTGTTGACCTGGGGATCTACTGGAATGATACAAAGGTAAAGTATTTCTTGAGATCATCCACCATTCTTTTGTAAGGCATTAATTTCTCATCTCTTGTTTGATATAGATAATTGATTTGGTTGATAATGAGTTGAGAATCTCCATAGATGTGTAATTCAACAATGTTCCACTCGATGGCCAACTTGATCCCGTTTACCAAAGCTTCATATTCTGCAATGTTGTTTGTGCAAGGGAAGAGAATCTTGTAAGCTTTCAAAATTAAATATTTTTGAGGAGTAATAAAAATTATTTTGGCACCAGAACCATGTTGAGTGAAAGACCCATCAAAGAACAACTTCCATGATTGTTGAGTAAGGTGCATGATCGATTCATTTGGAAATTCTATATGCTGAGGTTGATTGTCTTCAAGTGGAGCATCAACAAGTTGGTCTGCAATAAACTATCCTTTGATGGCTTTACCCTCCACATATTCAATATCAAATTCCATAAGAACCATGACCCATTTAGCCAGTCTTCCTGTAAGTGTTGCTTTGCTGAGAAGATATTTGAGTGGATCAATCTTAGCTACTAGCTTAATAGAGTGTGCTAACATTTAGTGTCTTAATTTTTTTGATGCAAAGACCAATACCAAGAATTCTTTCTCTATTATAGTGTAGTTTATTTCATAAGATACCAATATTTTGTTGATATAATATATAGCTCTCTCTTTTTTATTTTCATCCTATTGTGCCAGAAGTGCCCCCAGTGAAGTATCTGTAGCTGATATGTATAGAATCAATGGCTTACCTTGAATCGGTGGCATTAATATGGGTGGATTAAAAAGATAATCTTTGATTTGTTTTAAATGTTGTTCACAATCTTTATCCCAGTTGTATTGAATTCCTTTCCTTAATACCTTTGTGAAGGGTTGAGCTTTGTCTTCTAGCTGAGATATAAAGCACCTTATTGACTGAAGACGGTCCTGTAAACTTCTCATTTGACTGATATTCTTGGGCAAAGACATTTCCAGTATAGCTTGGACCTTTTAAGGGTCAACCTCAATTCCTTTCTTTGAAATTATGTAACCAAGCAATTTTCCTGATGTCACCCTAAATTCACACTTTTTAGGATTTAATCGGAGCTTGAATCTTTCCATTCTATCTAGTATGAGGCCTAGTTCTTGAATATGCGTAGATCTCTTCATGGTTTTTACTAGGGTGTCATCAACATAATCTTCCATGTTTTTATGCATCATATCATGGAAGATAGTGGTTACTGCTCTTTGGTAAGTTGCTCCTGCATTGTTCAGTCCAAATGGCATATCATTCTAGCAAAAGGTTCCCCATGCACATTTGAAGACTATCTTTTCTTGATCCTCAGGACCTATCTTGATCTGATTGTAACCAGAGAATCCATCCATTAATGAATACATCTCATATCCAATAGTCATGTCTACTATCATATCAATGTTGGGAAATGGAAAATCGTATTTCAGACATGCTTTGTTGAGATCCCTAAAGTCTATGCAAACTCTAATAGATTTGTCTGCCTTTGATACAGGTACTATGTTTGATATCCATTTTGCGTAGTCTATAGCTATGATAAATCCATCTTTTAGCAATTTTTCTAGTTCAACCTTGACTAGTAGTGCTACATGAGGATGCATCTTACAGAGTGTTTGCTTGACTGGTTTAACTCCTAGTGTGATCTAAAGATGGTGCATGATAAGATCAAGATTGAGGCCTAGCATATCAGAGTACATCCATGCAAAATTGATCTTATTTTCTGAAAAGAGATGAGTGAAATATTTTAACTCTTCTGCTGATAGTGATTGAGCTAGATGAATGATATGTGGTATTTATTGACTTCCAATATTGATCTATTGAGTCAGTTCAATCAATATCGAAGACCTTTCTTGGAAGTGACTTGGTAGTATATCAAGTATCTCACCTTCAGGCACCTCAGAGAGTTTTTCACCGTTAGGTACATCCTTTATTTTTACTATTTTTGATTCTGACATTGTCACAATGTGGTTTTCATCATCAGATCTTTTATTTTTTATATTTTTTTATATTTTTGCGACTATGATACTTGATATCTGTTTTAGTCATGTTTTCACTTTGTTCACTGGTGGAAGAGTCTATAGGTTCAACTGCATTGAGGTAATAGGCTAAGATATAGTCATTGGTAAAAGTAGGTATATTAATGGGCTAGTCTTGTAAAGTATAGTCAATTACTTCTGGATGTACTAAAGATAAAGTTTGAACCAGTTCAAGGGAGTTCATGGTACTATCATCATGACTTCGGACCAACCAATCGAGTTCTAGAAAACTACCTTGCGTATGTGTCTCAAGACCAGGAAGAGTTACAACATGATTATCAAAATTCATGTTAGTATTTATTAGACCTAACCTAGTTGACCTACTTCTAGCATCGTCACCTAATTTAGACTGGACTACATACTATGGTGTGATAGTAACAGGGTTAGCAGACAACATCTCAATGTTCATGACAAAGTAGTCATAATGTGTTATTGAATAACTGTTGTTATAAATAGAGATCTTGTTTGAGTCATTAGAGTCATAAGATGAAGTTTCTGACTCATCTTTAAGTGGCTCAGTAAAAGTATATAATACCAATACCTACATCTTTGATGCTGCAAGTTCCTTCATGATTTAGTTCATTGGTCACTTGTATTTGGCACACTTGTGAACATAAATTTGATGGTTCTGTTAATCCCTATCATCTGTTCCATTTAGCTTCCTCTAGACTAATGATTGGTTCTTCTTTTGTAGCTTCTAATTCTTCTTTTGTAGTTTCATACTTGATTTGTCCTATCTTATTAGGGGAAGAGTTCGTAGGTGAAGAAATTTCTTGTGTCCTTTCTTCCCCCAGTTGTTGTTCATAGTCTTCTTGTCTTTTTAGTCTAATTTCTTCTATTTCCTTTTCCATTTTTAAGCATATCAGCTCTTGTGCATCATCTGTGATATCAGTGGATTATTCGAGGGTTCCTGTAGTAGATGTATCGAGAGGTGGTCTGGACCCCATTCATACTCATTTGAATCGGTTTCTGAATCATCTACTTGTTGTCTACCAATATATGTGACCAGAATGTTCAGTGGTGCAAACAATTCTCTGATTATGTATACTTCTTCTCTCATATCCTCTGGGACTTCTACTTCTTATGGTATTATAGTTGATACAATCAGAACTTGATTACCATCTGTTTCCTCTCTCTGGGTTGGCAATTGGTCTCGTTCATCATTGCACTCTTCCTAAGTTTGTTGAGTATTAATTTCTTGTGATGTCAAAGGTAGTACCTTTTTTCTCCACTTAAATTGATGGTGAGACATGTGTTTCTGATTTGATGACTTTCTTGGATCGTATCCTAGTCCAGCTTTATCTTTTGTAGACTTAGTTTGTAACAGAATAGGTTCAACAATACCTTCTTGATGCTTGCCTAGAGGACCGGTACTTGAATATCCCATGTGTTGAAGCATCTTAAAGCCTGGACCATATTGTGTTGGGGAAATCTCACAATGTTGTATTTCTTCGTTTGCACTATCTTATTTGAAAAGCCATTTGAGAGCATCATCCTCTTCTATTTCATCTGCAAGGGAAGTAGAGGACTGTATAAAGAGACCATCATAAATGAATTTTGGAGTTAAAATTTGTGGCTTCATATCCTCTGATGGTTTTCTCAACTATCTTGGTGATGGAGGAAGAGACATTAGTGAGAGAACAAGCTCTATCTTATAGCCATCCATGTCGGTGTTTGTGATTTTCAATTTCTTCTCTAAATCTTTCAGCAAAGATTCTGAACTTTCAGCTATAGAGGCTACTTGATTATGAGAAACAAAAGCATCAACACTTTGTGTTAATGCATTACAGGTATAGCTTGTATCAACAGGAATACTGACTTCAACTCCATTATAAGGAAATTTCAAGCATTGCTGATACGTACATGGTACTACTTTCATTTCATGAATCCATGGCCTACCCAATAAGATGTTGTATGAAAGAGGAAGATAAAGGACCTAAAAAATTACCTCCCTTTCTACAAGTCCTACCCTAATTGGTAATAGCACAAAACCCTTAGAGGTTCTTTCTTCTTCATCATAAGCTTTGATTGTTATTTTCTTTGTTGGATCAATAACGTTTTTAGAAAATCCCAACTGTGAAAGTAGATTGTAGGTACATATATTCAACCCAAAGCCTCCATCTATCAAAACATGTTTAAATTAGTGTTTATGGATCATAGCTTCAATGTGTAAT
This sequence comes from Cryptomeria japonica, assembly GCF_030272615.1. Lineage (NCBI taxonomy): Eukaryota > Viridiplantae > Streptophyta > Pinopsida > Cupressales > Cupressaceae > Cryptomeria > Cryptomeria japonica. The sequence goes on from NC_081411.1 coordinate 118,723,325, forward strand.
GGCTGGTTATGTGGGTGACTCAGTGAGTTATCATCTTCTTCAGAGAAAGTGAGATAATGAGGTGAAGTTAAGTGACCCACCATAGATTGAAACTGATCTACGTCTAAATCTTTAGGGACACTAGTGGTGAGAAAATCCTTGTCCATGATCTCTCTATGAGTAGAAGAGATCTTAAGTAGTTCCAAAATGGAGATTTGAGCATTGGTTCTTTTCAATTGTTCGACAATACTATAACCAAGAGAAGATGATAAAGCTAGCTATTTTGATTTGGCTATGATTGTGTTTGTTTGTCTATTTGGTAGATTTGATGTTGTTTGATCGAAAGTTGAGGAACTAGCTCCTTGGAGAGTATCTTTATTTTGAGAACGAGCTACAATATTAGTAGTTTGTGCTTGATTTTTTTTAATCTTTGATTATGATCACATTGCAATATTCAGGTTGGGAAGATTAAATCATGTTGATCATGTTATCATTTTTAGTGTAGGTATAATTGACTCTAGCACCTCCCTTGGATTTTGAGGAATCTCCTTGTTCATAAGTCGGTAAGGGATTTTTAAAGGCCTTATGATCAGCATTAGTTGCATGATTTCCAACAACGATTTTTCCAGCATCAATGAGATCTTGGATTTCATGTTAGAGTTTCATGTAGTTGTTTATGTTATGTCCCTTGTTCCGATGGTAGTCACGGTATTCATTTTCTCTCCACCATTTGGGTTTAATTTCTGGGTCATATGGTCTAGAATTGTTTGGCAATTTTATCATATTATTTGCCAATAAAGTTTTAAAAGTTGATTCATACGATTCATCTAGAGGAGTAAAATCATGCTTAGGTTTTGAAGGTCAAGGTTTCTTTTAAAACCATTCTCTTGCTTTCTTCAAAGGATTTTCTACTACAGTTTTAGCTGCCTTGAGTGCTTGCGTGCCACTAGCCAAGTTAAATATTATGGATTTTGTCTTTGCTTTAACATTGTCTACCACTCCATCATTAACAATGTTTTTGTTGTTATCTTCACTGTATTTCTAGTATTTGCTCTTTTCTTTAGAACTAGAACCCTGCGATCTTTCTTTCCAAAGTGATATATCTCCCTTTTTTATAAGCACATCTTCCATTCTAAGGGCATTATCTACCATTTTGTTGAATGAAGGATGTACTTGCATCTGGACACTGTATTTCAATTTAGGGATTAAGTTTTTGACAAAGATATCCATCTTCTCAAGATTTGGAATAGTCCGTGAATATCTAGAGAACATCTTTCCCCATCGTTGGAGAAAAGTGAGAAAGGGTTCTCCTATCTTTTGTTTGGTATTGCAAATCTCTATCATAGTGACTGGGTGACGAATGTTGTAGGAGTATTGTTGTAGGAATAGTTGGATTAATTCTTTAAAAAAATTTATTCCCATAGGTCGACTTGAGAACCATTCCATAGCTTGCCCCCCTAAACTTCTCAGGAAAAGGCGCATGAGATATGTTTGGTCATGCATGAAATCCATACATAAAGCACAAAATTATCTGATATGATCTTGAGGCTCTGTATTCCCGTCATACTGGTCAAACTTAGGCATTTCTACTTTTGAGGGAAATGGAGGCATGTAAAGGTTTTTGTCAAATGGGAATGGGCATATTGTGTCCAGAGAATATTGTTTTGGTGATTTATCTTTGTTTTTTAGTTTTGTGACCTCAGTTCATAACATTTGTATTTGTTTGTTTAGCATTCCCAATGGTGTCTCTTCCTCTTTAGTGATGAGGGCCTCCACATCATAACCAGTAGGAAGCTTGGTGCCTTGCTTCGCTAGTTCTAGAAAATAGTCTTCTTTTTCTGTAGCCATGATAACCTTCATCATTTTTCAGAAATCTTTATCATTTTGACATTTATGTATTTCGACCTCTAGAGGTTCAGAGGCTTCAGATTTAGTTGATGAGGACTCATTGTTAGTGGCATGATTTCTAAGGTTGTCATAAGTGTCTTGTTTACTAGCTTGTCTTTCTTGCCTTTCTCCAAACATGGTGGGAGATAGGGGCTGACCAAATATTGGTATATCGTAAACTGGTATTTATGATGATGACAATTTATTTGAGATGAGGTCTTCTACAAAGAATGGATTTTCGTTTGATGAAAAGGGTGTTCCTTTTCCTATGTCTGTTTTGCTGTGAGAACTTCTGGCTTGAGCAGGCATTTACAACCGACAGGACCGAGAGCTAGATGTGTTGCATAAGTCAAGATCAAATTGTAGCTACTTGTTTATTTAACATAGTGATTCGGTGAAGTAACTAAGATCTAGTTTGGTTTCAGGAATGATCTATCCTGTGTAAGACGTTATCTAAGTTTTTAATTAAGGAAAATTGGGTTTAAGGGACCTGAAACCCACTTACAATACGAAAGATGAGAAAGAAAGAAACAAGAGAAGATAAGACCAAGACAAAATAGCTACAAAAAACCAGCACAAAAACCAGTAGCTAGGACAAAAGGACAGCAAGGAGCCAACAAGAAATTGGCATCCAAAACCCAGCATTACATTTCAAATGAAAATTTTTATATACTCCTCAACATTCTGAACCAAAATCATCATGGCCTTAGCGGCTTCTCTTAGATAATTGCTCTCCTATTTCAGCTAGATGTCTTTCCTTTTGGTCTCCATATTAGTGGTGTTCTGCCTGGTCCTTCGCCTAGAGATTTGATGGGTGGAGTTGGAGGTCGGTACATCTTCAATGATTACCAAGTTCTTATCCTAATTTTGCCTCTCTAAGTGATCCACCAAGGCATTCATATTATGTGATGAAACTCTTAAGACCTCAAGACTATGGTTCATGAAGCTTTTCAAAGCCTTCTCAGTTTGAGAAACCTGAGTGCTGATGTTATCTTTATCTACCTCAGCCTTTTCTTTTACAATTTTGATAACATCCTCCAGATGTTTCAAATCCCCTTTTATTAGGTCTTTTTCCAACCAGTCCTGCATCTCAATTTCCTCCTCAGCTTCACTGGTTTCCATCTCCTCACTCTTTTTCCCTGAATTTGTTTCCTTAATCAAATTGTGTATCTTATTTTGTAGGTCCCTCTGTTTACTCTGATTGCTAGTAATGTTGTCAATAACCCACTTCTGGAGATTGAAGGATTGCAGTGTGCAATTTCAGGCAGTATTCAAAATAGTATTCATCGATTCCCTACCCTACTTAGTGCCCATAGAATTAGGGTTGTCTTCCTCCATAGAGTTTGGGGCGACATTCCTACTATCCGAGCCAATAGGGTTAGAATAAGAGTTTCTAGATTTCCATTCCTCCTCTTCTCCAATGTTATCTTCCTTCTCACTCTCCATTTTTGTCTCAATATCCTTCCCCTTTTCCTCCTCCAAATCATAATGCACTTTTGCTTCCACATTATCAATATCAGCTCTCCATTTTTTATGCGTAGAGGCATTAGACTGGTCATCATCAGACTCAGAATCATTATAGCTCTCAGAAACATGTGCATTAATTACTAGGTAATCATCCTTGCTAGCCCTAGCTTTTTCCTCCAGGTATTCATAAATGAGCAAAATAAGCCCCTGATGGGCTATGGGGTAAGAATTGGGCTTATTGGCATGGTCAACCAAACTCTCATTCAGAGAAGAAGCTAAGTAAAAGGGCAGGGAAATCTTAACCTCATGGTGGAAATGATTAAGAATTGCAAAATGATAGTTATAGATTTTAGTAAATCTACCATCAATAGTAAGGAACTCCATCAAAAACCTTAACACTTTCTACCAAAAAGACTTTACCTGTTGGGGTAGGTAGTAGGAGATATTGTCTTTCTTTGAAAGGTGACCCTTCTCATCCTTAGACTTTGGGAAGTTTTTAATCTCTTTAGCAGCATACTTCCGGTCTTTATAGAATTTAGTGCCCTCCTTCTGAGGACTCATGACCTCCGCTACCAGATCCTCATCAATATTCCAGGTTTCCCCAAACAAGGTGACTCTATTGCTGTTCCAGCCCCTAGCAAAGCCATGAGACACCGAATTTCTACTACCATGCAGCTTTTCCATATAGTCAGTGAAACCATATCTATGAAGCCTCCTCCACAATTTCCGCTCACTATTCTAGTTTTTGCAACCAAAGGGCTCATTCCTATTTAAGTTACCTCCCATTTTGAATAGCAAGTCGAAGTACCCAAAGGTATATCTCAGAATCTACAGATTTAGCCACAAGTTCCTGTGCAAAATTTTGGAATAAGAGAACAGAGACCCCTCTGTGGTTTCAAGGATAATGATAATGGCCGCACAAAATTGACACTTATTATTATAATCCCCATCGCACATATGATCATAAAATTGATGCCTAAAAGCAATCATTATCTGACAGTTGATTTACCCCCAAGCTCTATCTTTGATATCCGGACCCCAAAAGATAATCATGATTTTAAATTGACCCATTGATGCGATCAAATAATAATTGCTCTCTAACATCCCTTTTACAATGGGTCTCTTCGATATATTTAACCTCCACCTCTAAATTTACCCCTTCATTAGCTAAGAGGTCCACATCCTTATTGCATTCCCTTAGAGTGTGAGTTATGAGAATACTAACATAGTCATTTAATAACTTTTTAGCACTTTCAACTAAATTAGTAATATTCCAAGAAATAGAACTAGTACCTTTAAGGGCTTGGATGATGTTGAGGGAGTCCCCTTCCAGCCAATTGTTTTTAAATTTGAATCCCTGAGCAAGATAGAGGATTTTTAACATAGCCTAAGCTTCAGCCACATGATTATTTTGGACCCCAAAAGGAGAAGCAATAGTAGCAATACAGACACCTTGAGCATTTCTGATGACTCCTCCACCACTGGACTTCCCAGGGTTACCTTTAGCCACCCCATCAAAATTCACCTTTATCCATTCATGATCAGGAAATTGCCAAACAATATTATCTCTCCTATTCTTATTGTTAGATTTGCAAACTTTGTGGATTAAGTTCCATTCAGTAAGGAAGCCTTTTTCAATTTCATTCATATCAGTAAAAAACCATTGTTTATTGTTCCTATGAAGAAATATTTATGTTCTCTTTTATAGCCCTGCAAACTTTTTCAAAGACCACCTGAGAGGTACACTTAGCTTCTCTAAATATTCTATTATTTCTCTCTTTCTAGATTCCCCAGCAAGTCATGGGGAGGATCAGGGACCAAAGGTTCTTGATAAGAGGAAATTTGGTGGGGAAGGTCCATTGCCAAATAATTTCCTTGAGACTCTTGTGCATGACCCAATCAACTTTCCAATTCACCCAAAACTTACTCCATATTTCCCAAGTGAAGGAGCAATGGAAAAATAGATGATTGACTCATTCTTCCTCTTTCTAGGATAGCTCACACCTATTAGGGAACATAAAACCTCTTCGGAACAAGTTGTCAATAGTAAGGATCCTATAGTGAGTAGCAAGCCAAAGGAACATATTGACTTTAGGGATAAGAATTTTGTTCCAAAATTTGACCCATATAGGGTTACTAGTCTGAGTAAAAGTGTTTTTGTAGGCAGAAGCAACCGTAAAGTCACCTCTAGGATTAATTTTCCAGAGGAAAACATCATCATAATCTTTGTTAATAGAAAAAGACAGCAGCTCCTGCTGGAGTAGGGAAAATCCAACATATATAACATAAAGCCTAACCCATTTGTTCTCCTTCCAGTAGTCACACACCATAGACCCAAACCTCCTTTTACATTCCTCAATAAATTGACTGCTGCCTTCATCAAAGAGAGGCTCATTATTCATCCAAGGATCCTCCTAGAACCTTATTTTGTCACCTTTTCCAAAGACCCATCCAGCTCCAGCTTTGGCCACTTTTATGGATTTGATAATACTATTCCAAATGAAGGACCCAATAGGGATGTCTTCAGAGTTGAGGAGATCCTGGAGAGTTTGATTCTAAATATATTTGTCAAACTAGATCCAGTTCCAATGTTTCTTAATGTTTCTTAATGTTTAGCAAGGAGAGCTTTATTAAAAATTTTTAAAGCTTTAATACCAAGCCCTCCTTTGCTCTTTGGTTTACACACTTTGTTCCAAGCAACCAAGGACAGTCTCTTTTTTTCTTCAACTCCTAACCAGAGAAATATCTTCTAGATTCTTTCTAATGCTTCAGTAAATTTAGCTGGGATACCAAATAGACTGAGAGCATATATAGGGAGATTCTGGAGAGTATCTTGAAGAAGCTACAACTTTCCAGCCTGAGATAAAATGGATCCTTTCCAGCCAACAAGCTCTAATCTCACCTAATCCCTCTTCTAATCTCTCTTCTAATGGGTTGCTAGTGGCTAATCCTCATGATTAGCCACAAAGTCAACTCCTTGTCCCCTCACTCAACCACTTTCCTTAAACGATATCCTTACATCTCTCTATGCATTCCCCCATCTAACTACTTTCCTTAAATGCTCGTTTCCTAGGTGAATGTGAGATTTTTAAAAATCTTGCATCCCTCTAGGAATCCCTTCACCTAAGGAATTTTTCATTCCTTTATTCCTCCAATCCCCATGTTCCCTTTTTGAAGAATTTTTAATTCCTCCTTCTCACCACCCAAGGAATATTTTTATTCCTTTTGACTTCCCTAGGTGCATTGGGAAGCTTTCCCAATAAACTGAGGAGTGTGGAGATAAGAAATGCCTTTATGGCATATCTCTTGCACTCCACACTTGTCTTGTAAATTTATCTTAATTCATGTGTGGGCTCACATGCAATCTTGCCTCCATCTTGGATCAATCCTAGCCCTCCATTTCCTCTCTCCTTCTTCTATAAATTGAGAAAGTTCATGCTGCCCATTTGAGTTTAGACAATCACCCAAAGAACCCAAAATATAGCCAAATCCATACTCATCTATCACTTACCCATTTATCCATCCATTTCATCATCCTGTCAATCATCTTGTGCACATTTGGAGAGACAATCAAATCTAACCAAAGAGCAAACCCAATCAGGTTTTTGAATGGCGCTATTCCAACCTCATCATGCTCAATCTAAGGAACAAGTGAGGAATATGAAGCACTAATACAATTGGACTAGATTTTTGACTGAGGTTTCCGACGGAGAAGGTATCTTGTGGTCAAATTTGATATTTTTTGAAAAAATGCCCACATTCGTTGTAATTCTGATGGAAATTACACATTTGGTTTTGACAAAGAAGGCATTAGCAATGAGAATTTTGTTTTTTTCAAAAAAGTGTTCGAGTTTGTCATAATTCTGACGACAGCAGCCATTACAAAATTAAAAAAGAGGCAGGGAATTCATTTGTGAATTAAAATCCTGCATAGGCATCCATGTCGACTTCAACCCCCAAGAACATCAAATCCGCATCGAAGGCAATCCCATGTAGGAGGTAGATTCAAATTGGCCTAGTTTTTAATTTCATGTTGCAAAAAATATACATGTGGTGGTTAATTGTCCTAGTTTAATCTTGTAAAACCATAGAACTGTGATTGAGGAGTGAGCGTTCAATTCTGTATCAGTAATCCCTTCCTCTTATATACGCGCGTGTTGATTGTTCACATGAAATCACATCTCTTTGCGGCATCGTATCAAACAATTCATGAGCCTTGTCCATGTTTCCACATTTTTCATTCATGTCAAGCAGGGCATTTGCAAGTATAACACCTAACAAAATTCCTCTATCCGTTATGCTTTGATGGATGTCCATACCCTGTTCCAAAGCTCCCATTTTTGCACAGATAGGGAGGATGCTGACAAAGGTTGTGGAATTTGGCTTTATGCCTTCCAATTTCATTTGCTTGAAAGTGTTTAAATCCTTTTTGACAAATCCATTTTGTGCATATCTAGCAATCATTGCAGTCCAAAAGACAACATTTCTTTCAGGCATTCTATCAAATAGTTCACATGCCTTGTCTATGCTTCCACATTTTGCATACATGTCTACCAAGGCAGTTACAACTACAACATTTGACAAAATTTCTCTATCCTTTATGCTTCAATTAATGTCCAAACTCTGTTCCAAATCTCCCATTTTGGCATAGGTAGGGAGGATAGTAGCAATGGTCGTGGAATTTGGCTTTACACCTGCCAATTGCATTTGCTTGAAAGTTTCTAAAGCCTTCTCAACAAATCCATTTTGTGCAGTTGCAACAACATTTGACAAAATTCCTCTATCTTTTATGCTTTGATGGATGTCCATGCCTTGTTCCAAAGCTCCCATTTTGGCATAGGCTAGGAGTAGGCTGGCAAACATAACTAAAGAAATGCAATGATCAACTCCAAAGACATCAAACCACTACTACTAAAACTGAGAGTCTAAAATATGATAGGGAATAGTGTGAGCTATCCTGAAACAAAATATTTTATTTTCAATTTCAACTAAAACATAATTACTCAGCCATTTAATGTTATTAATAAGTGTTTAATTTATGAAAGAGATAAATGGTTGGCCACAAGTACATGAGTTACTAAATGCACACAAATAAGTGAATTTGATATTCAAAACTATCTACAATGAATTCAATTCTTGTCCATTAGTCATTTATGTTTGCAATAAGCATCTTTCTTTGTTTTTCTTAATTTTTATTCATAGTTATGTGCATATTTCACATTCTATAATTAAGATATCAATTGCTATGGCTGAACACTAGCATGATGTTTGTGCTGTGGTATAGATGCGTGGAAACATAATTATGGGATTGTTATATTATAGAGATCATAAATCTAGATATTGCATATTAGTTATAGCTCTTCTTGGATTGAGTCTAAAGTTGACATACAGTCATAAAGCTAGCATTAGCAGATCTATCCATTTCTAGTAAAGACAATTGAGAAAGTCATTTTGATATTAAGAGTTTCTTATCTGTTTACCTATTCATCATTATTAAGCCATAATATTTAGGTCTATTTATCTCTCTTACAAAACCTTTGCAAGTGTCCTAGATTGTCCCTACTACTCACTCTTCAATTTAGAAAAATGGAGTTCTAAAGATTTGTTGCACAAGATGGTGTTGAACATATCAACAAGGCTAGCATGGAAGGCATGTTCAAGCTTCCACTTGTACAACTTACAACAAATGATTTATTGATAGAAGAAATTCTTGAAATAGGGATACAATTGAAAGACAAGTAAGTACATACAAACCTCCTCAGTTGAAAGTAAAATCTGTGTATAAAAAGAGTACATTGAATCCCAATCCATAAACATAATAGAGATATCGATGGAGACTTAATTGGATGTAGCATGTCCCACCAAAGTTGTTAGAGTATGCTAAGCTAGTACATAATGTTTCATAAAGCCACATTAGTATTTTACCCAGATCATTATCTACCAAAACTAACTATAGTAATCCTTTTGAGGATTCATTTCATGGTGCTAGATCTTCATTTAGTTCCATTTCTTGTTGGAGAAAAGAATAATTATTTCTTGAGGTAGATGAATATCCCATCAACAAAGGACAAGACCCTTTCTAGAATATAACAAATTCTACTCCAACAAAAGATCATGGGGGTTTCACTAGAGATATTCAATAAGAGATAGACTTCTACTGCTGCATTAAAAGCATTGTCATGTTCTTCATTTATTGATGTAAACTCTCTATGATGCCACCACAACCAACAAAGGTGTAACAAGTTGTTTGCAATGCATGGATTTTTAGGATTGTCCTTTGAGAAAACAAAATTAAAGTATGGAAGCAGGATTTGCCAGCTCCTGAGGGAAAGACCATGTCAAACAATAATTTCTATTTTCTTGCCTGTGAAGAAAGACCATGTCAGACAATATCAGCAAACAACAAAATAAGGAGACAATTGCTAGATTGTGGTCTAACTTGAAAAGAAAAGGTGATGGAAAATGTTATTGTTCGTGCAAAATTTGTAAGGGGTTAAAGAATAGAAGACTTCTAATCAAAACAATGAAGAAACATTGTAGGGTGCATGGTCACATTGAAGGTAGACATGATTATCATCCATTGGTAAGTTTTTCATTATATCGTTTTGACAATTTATATACATAATAAATCACATGATGATGAGATCATGATCATGGTTTATTTATGTATATCAATTTTATATAGGTTGAGCACCCCGAAGCACATGGTATGGATCAACACAACCCTGAGAATATGGTTTTTGAAGTGGACGAACATGGAGGTGTGAATATCAAAGCTGAAGATAATGATCCCATGGAAGATGACGATCACGAGCCAGAAAACACAATTGAAGATGATGGTACAAATACATTGATCCATGACTCATTTAGTACTCACGCAGCTGATCATGATGATGAAGATGACCTTGATGTTGTTCATGATGTCCCTCTACTTGAGAAGGCATCTGAGGCCCTTTATGAAGGCTCGCAAGCAACTCTTCCCTCTGCTATATTGTTGTTGGTGAACTTGAAGGTTATGAATGGTTTATCCAACATAACAATGTCACATATGTTAAGGCATGTCATATATGTCATAATAAATTGTGAATCATGTTGTACCATTAATATTCTTTATTATAACAAATTATATTTTGTTGTTGTAGATTGATAGGTGAGTTTTTGTTACCACCATCAAATATTCTACCTCGCTCATACCGAGAATTATCTGCCATTATGAAAGATATTGGAATGGAGTATCAAGCAATAGATGCTTGTCCTAATGATCATATTATATATCACAAACAACATGAATTTTGAACTGAATGCCCTAAATGTCATATCAGTAGTGTAAAGTGGAAAATCGATCGAAACCTAGTTGCTCTCCCCTCTTTCAACTCCAAGAAGAGAGAAGGGAGGTTGCTAGGGTTGATGGTTTTCACTTAGGGAGACTTTACATTCAAAAGAGGGGTTGAAACCCACAAGATCCAATCCCACACAATGCAAGATTGGATGCTAAATGCGTTTCAAGGGTTAAGACAGCAAGGCTACCCTCTTTTGTAAAGAATGTAGATAGAAAGATTAAGCTAGGAATACATAGAAAGTGAGAAAGATTCGCTTATAAACTGAGATAGGGATATAGAATTAAGCTGCGGACCTGGAATTAGCAGTAAAATGTCGATACGGCGCTGTCCTGCAAATTTGAGCAAAAGTTGGCGGGACGATGGCGCCCGGCATGCACACGGTCCTCCGAAAATTCTGCGAAACGAAGGGGGATCTGTTCGTCTCTGCACAAGGATTCCAGATCTTCAATTTCAGCCACGTACCTGCAACCTACACACAGAAAAGCGAAGATGATTGGGGGGGTTAGGGATTAGGGGTTTGCCTTTAGGTCAAACCCCGGTTTTGGAATTAATCAAGAAATGAGAAATGCTGTAAATGTAAATGTCTGTAATGTAAAACAAGTACTAATACCTTGTTGTAAGGATGTTTGTATCCTTATGTGCGAAGGTATAGATGTTGTTGTTTGTTGTATGTTGTATGTTGTAGTATGTGATCTCCTCTTCAATGGTTGAATCCTTGTCTTGAATGCAACACTTAGCCTTGAATGGAGACTTAGAATGATCAATTGCTTGAAGGAATGTTTGAATGCTTGAATGCTTGAATGTTTGAGTATCGTTTCCACACCTTTTCCATCTTCCCAAATGAGAGAGGAAAATGTAGTTTATATACTTGTCAATTAGGGTTGATAGACTGATTTTTCCGACCTTAGGCCGACCAGGAAAGATAATTTTCCAATTTGCAAACAAAAAGACCCGAAGTCTCAAAGGAGACCGGGCCCAAAATAGGGCCAGAGACCAGGGCGCTGGGCGCCCTAGTCCTGAAGGACCAGGGCGCTGGGCACTCTGGTCCCACCTCCCGGGACAGCAGGGTGCAAAGGAGGTTCAGGCCAGGGTGCTTGAAAAATGCAGTTTTTAGTGTCGTGGACAAGTTTTGGGGTCTCCATTCAGGTTCCGTGTTGCGTCACCATCGTGAAGACTGAAATGCAGTCGAAATTGCAAGTGTCGCAATTTTAGGACGCTACATTTAGCCCCCACTTTAGCGGGAGTATGTATGCTCATACTTTTGGTAAAGTACAAGGAAACAACATTGAAAGACTTTCACCACGTCAAGGAGGCAAGATACACCAAGCCCCCAGTGGACTAAGGATCTTACGACTTTGATTGACAAAGTAAAAGGGAAGATCACGAGGGAGAACCATGACTGTCAGTAGTAAGGTTCCCTCACTATGAGTCATGCAAAAGAAATACCAAAAATTTTCAAGACAAAGCTAAGTTCACCAAGAAATTTTCAAGTATCTTGAAGGGATAGACAGGGTGTATGCCCCCCTACATTAAAGCGATCGCACACGCCTCAACGGGGGTGATTGTTTTAACGTAGTGATACACATAAGAAATGAGAAAGGAAAGGAGCACGTTATCACAAAGATTTAGCCCCCAAGTGTGAGATAAACCCAAGGATAATAGACACAAAACACAAAGCACGAAGTGACTTCGCTTTCCTCGGGGTCAGTATGCTGTATGATAAGTCATGTATATATATCATATGTATGTATGCATAATTGTTCTTCATTCCCCAATCAAGGAAGGTCACCTAGAAGAAGGGAACACTTGTGTCTTTTGAGTCAACATGAGAGAGACCAAAAGAGATCTCAATGCTTTGCATCGTCCTCATGTAGACAACACCAAGGACAACAAATAGAAGAATGAGAATAACATATAGAAGAAGTAACAAAAGAGAGGAGGAGAGAATCTACTATGCTAATGAAACTAGTCTAGCACGTCATCTACCCCCCGATCTTGCTGATCAATGTTTCGGGAAGGCAGGGAACATGCTAGAGGAGGAACATCCAACATAGTAGATGGAGCTATCACAAGATCCAAACAAGGGCTATGTTCATGTTTCGAGCCACGTTGTTCTTGTCTAGGAGCTAGGATAAGTGCTTTAGAAAATTCGTTAGATAAATGGTTATCAACATCAACAAGTTCATATTCACTATCAGAAGCAAGAGGAGTAACATGTTCATCATGAATAACATTTTCATCTATATCATCATCAAGATTTATAAAAATAGGATCTTTAACTCGCACAGGATCAAGACCATCATGCATCTTATGTTTAGGAGATTTTGGAGAAAATGGAATAATGCTTGTTGAAGGTGTTTTTGGAGATTGAGAAGCAGCTGCTTGAGCTCTAAGACGACGCTTTCGTCGGCGTTCACGTGCAGAATTATTTCGTCTAGTCTTAGTAAGAAGTGGAGAAGATTGAGGAGGAGGAATGTTCTCATCCTTATCACCTGGGTGTTTAGGTTGTGGTCTCTTAGGCTGGATAATAGGAGAAGAAGAAGGTCTCTTCTCTCTATAAAAGGAAGGAGGAGGAACTGCTCCATATAAAGGAGGAATTTTTGGTTTAGGAAGAAGACCAAGTCCATCATGACGAGGAGGTATAGGTCTACTTTTAGAAGGTTTATTAGGCATAGACATAGTCACATCCATGGGGATGGGTTGGGAATCTTCTTGAGGAAAGACATTAGTTTTATCTTTCAAAGGAAGAACTTCCTTCTCAAGAATGATAGGAATATCAAGTTTGGGTGTTCTAGGTTCACTTAGAGATAGGATCATATCTGTTTTCCACTTCTGATAAGATTTGAAAAGATGATCACTTCGTGGAGGAAGAGACTGAAATTGTTTAGGCCAAAAATAATCAATAGGAACGCTAGAAGTTCTTTCAGCTGGTTTAAAGAGACTATGATTGACAGTAACAATTTCACCATTATGGGGAAATTTCAAACACTTATGAATAGGAGAAGCAATAGCTTTCATGGAAGATAGCCAAGGATAGCCAAGCTTCACATGAAATTGTTCAGATGAAGGAATAATAGAAAAGTTCACATCAAGGGATTTGTTATGGACCTCAATAGGCAATGCAATAGAACCAATTGCAGGAGAAGAAAATGCATCAAATAATTTCACAACCACATCTGTTTTGTCATAGATCACTTGATTCAATCGCAAAGTAAAAAGAAGTTCTTCAGTAACAACATTAACCATGCACGAAGGATCAATAAGCACTCCACGACAAGGTATATTCTTAACTTTTGCAACTATGTATAAAGGACCATCGGGTGCCCTAATAGTTTCACTAGAATCAAATGTGATGGAAGGTTCTTTAGGGTTTTCTTGCTGCTCTACAAAGTTAATCACATTCGGAGTCATAGACACAAGACCATCAGATGAGAGAGAGGAATCATTAGCCTCAATCACATTAGAGGTATGAGAAGGTAATGGATCAGTAAAAATCTAAAGATTTTGGTTAGGAGGAGCTACAGATGTATTGCCTTTATCATTCACTCCGGAAATAGAGATAGTATTATTATCAATCAAATCTTGAATTTTACCCTTTAAAGAAAAACATTTTTCAGTATCATGCCCAGGCTGACGATGAAATTGACAAAAAGATTTGTTATCAAAATAAGGTGAAGTAATCTTTGCAGGATCAATTTGCCTTATAGGAGGAAGAGTAAGCACATTTTGTTCCAATAACTTATTCATAATACTATGCAATGATTCATTCAAAGGAGTATACTTTCTTTCTTTCTTGAAAAATTTAGAAATAGGAGGCACACCTGATGCTGCATTCACATTGTTGTTGATGATGTTTTCATTTAATTTGATGGAATCTCTGTTCGGTTTAAACTTTCCAAATGGTTGTTGACTGCTATCACCCTTATCACTCAGAGCCATAGGATGTGATTGTTCCATTTGACTCACAGTCAGTTGATAATTGTGAAGAGTTGCACACAACTGTTGGAAAGAAGTAAACTCAGAAAATAGAAGTTTGTCTCGAATATCTTTTTGTAAATTAGAAATAAAGATTCTTTGAATATCATTGTTAGGCACTGGAAAAGAAATTTGAGCATACAAATGCTTATATCTACCAATGAAATCAGTCACTTTTTCTTTAACACCTTGTTTACAATGCATTAAATCAATCAAAGTAACTTTAGGACTTATATTGTTTTGAAATTGTTGAATGAAAGCATTTGCAAGTTGTTCGAAAGAAGTAATAGAATAAGAAGGCAACGAGCAATACCATTGTAGGGCTTTGTCTCTTAATGTTCTAGTAAACAGTTTTGCAAGCAACCTTTGGTCATAAGCAAAATCAGTACATATGGTTTGAAAAGTCTTAACATGTGTTAGAGGATCACCTTTACCATTGTAAAGCTCCAAATGCGAGATTTCAACATGTTTAGGAGGGATAGCTCAAACAATGTCAAGAGAAAGTGGGCTCGTAACATCAAATGTGGGCACACTAAACTTAGATTGATTCATAGAGGCAATTTGTTGCTGTAAAGAAGAGACAGTTTGTGCAAGATTGTTAATGGTCGCTTCAGTTGAAGAATTCATATTAGATGTATTAGATTGAGATGGAGGTGTTATGTTATTGAAAGAAGGTAAAGAGTAAGGTGGTGGGACACTATGATAGTTAGTCATAGGAGATGATTGGACAAGAGGAACACTACAAGGAGGAATGGAATGGTTGAATGAATTGCCCCCTTGCATCATGTTCATTTGTGGAGATGTAATAGGAACACTCATTGAAGGAATGAATGAAGAAGTCGGATTAAATGAAGGAAGAGGGTTAATTGAAGAAGAAGGGTTGCCCCCATGACTGGTAATCATAGGGGGAATGTCTTGTATAGAAGTAGTCATTATATTTGATGTAAAGGTAGGTATGCTAGCAATAGAAGTTGTCAGAGGAATAGAATGATTAACTTGTGTAGGAGGTTGTGTATAACATAAAGTTTCAGCACAACTCTTCATAGGCATCACATTCGAATCCACAATGTGTGCAATACCACACAAAATATCAATTCCATTCTTATCACTTTGAAGCATATGTTTTAGACCCTCAATTAAAGGAAGAGCTTGACTATCGAGGTATTCTTGAGACATCCATTGTCGAAAATCGTCAAATTGATTATCCAATTTCGCAAGTTGTTCTACAGAAACCTCATGGAGAGCTTCTTCATCATTAGGAGGATTAGAGGAATTACCCATGTCCTTGTTAAAAAGACTATTCAAATTAGGTTCCATCTCCTCAGTAATTAAATCTCGGAAAGACTTAATTCTACGGCTTCGTCTAACGGGAATAGTGTAAGTAGGGCTTATTGTTGTAAAACTCATGCACTAGAGAGGGAGATAAAATTTTGAATTTTAGAGGTAGCAAATTTCAGTAAAATCAGCCAATCTTCTAGATTTAAGCTGTTAAATGCAATCACGACAATCTCCCGAAATTTCAAAAAAAATGTCCGGGACTGTGGCGCTCGGAGTGCACACGGTCCTTGCAACTTTTTTCGAAATTTGTAGGGATGAAAGTTATGATGATTTTAAAGCTAATCTGAAAAAATTGAGTGATTTTACGATCTATAGATAGGTCAAATTAAAGTTGCAATCTCAAAATTGAACCCTACCAAAATTGTCAAAAAATGCAAAATTTGAATTTTGAAAAAGAGAGGGAAACTAAAATTTTGAATTTTATAATATTAGAGGGAATGCTAAGAGCAATGCAAATTTTGAATTTTAAAAGTTGACTCAATTTCATGCAAAATTCAATTTTGAAAGCGGAAATCAAAGTTGTTGTAATTAAGCACTTAATTTCAAAAGTCACAAATTGCAAGAATTTGAATAAAGCACTGAAATTTTTAATGAATGCTAACACACTTTTCAGATTGATGAAAGTAAGAACACAATTTTGACACAAAATTTCAATTTCAACAATTTTTGAATGATTAGAAGCCCTAAACCAAGCAATCACAAGACCAACTTTGACTGTAATTTTGAAAGTGTTAGATTTGATAAAATCAGCCAAAATTCTGGATTTTAGCAGGAAAATACAGTGAGATCTAGCTCCCGAAATTTTGGAAAAAATGTCGGGGACGATGGCGCTCGGAGTGCACACGGTCCTCGCAACTTTTTTCCAAATTTTCAGGGATGAAAGATATTGTGATTTTATTGCGGAATCCAAAGTTACAGCTGATTTGGAGATGTTTTGATCAGTGAAATTGTCGGACAAAGGTTGAATCAAGAGGGTTTCAAAAATTAGGGTTTTGACACTTAACCACTTAATTTTCAAAATTAAAGCACAGATATGAATTGATAATTTGTAATAGAAGGGCAGATCTGAAACAAGCATTAACAATTAAATATTTCACAAGTTCAATTTCTAAAAAGAAAATTTTAGGGTTTTTATGCAATCAACCTCTAAAATTTGCAAAAGATCAAACATGGAAATGTAATCAAGGAATCAAATTTTCAAATCTAACCATGAATAATCAGAAAGGATGTTCATGTCGGGTTCACCAAAATGTAAAGCGAAAAATCGATCGAAACCTAGTTGCTCTCCCCTCTTTCAACTCCAAGGAGAGAGAAGGGAGGTTGCTAGGGTTGATGGTTTTCACTTAGGGAGACTTTACATTCAAAAGAGGGGTTGAAACCCACAAGATCCAATCCCACACAATGCAAGATTGGATGCTAAATGTGTTTCAAGGGTTAAGACAGCAAGGCTACCCTCTTTTGTAAAGAATGTAGATAGAAAGATTAAGCTAGGAATGCATAGAAAGTGAGAAAGATTCACTTATAAACTGAGATAGGGATATAGGATGAAGCTGCGGACCTAGAATTAGCAGTAAAATGTCGATACGGTGCTGCCCTGCAAATTTGAGCAAAAGTTGGCGAGACGATGGCGCTCGGCGTGCACACAGTCCTCCGAAAATTCTGCGAAACGAAGGGGGATCTGTTCGTCTCTGCACAAGGATTCCAGATCTTCAATTTCAGTCGCATACCTGCAACCTACACACAGAAAAGCGAAGATGATTGGGGGGTTAGGGATTAGGGGTTTGCCTTTAGGTCAAACCCCGGTTTTGGAATTAACCAAGAAATGAGAAATGCTGTAAATGTAAATGTTTGTAATGTAAAACAAGTACTAATACCTTGTTGTAAGGATGTTTGTATCCTTATGTGCGAAGGTATAGATGTTGTTGTTTGTTGTATGTTGTATGTTGTAGTATGTGATCTCCTCTTCAATGGTTGAATCCTTGTCTTGAATGCAACACTTAGCCTTGAATGGAGACTTAGAATGATCAATTGCTTGAAGGAATGTTTGAATGCTTGAATGCTTGAATGTTTGAGTATCGTTTCCACACCTTTTCCGTCTTCCCAAATGAGAGAGGAAAATGTAGTTTATATACTTGTCAATTAGGGTTGATAGACTGATTTTTCCGACCTTAGGCCGACCAGGAAAGATAATTTTCCAATTTGCAAACAAAAAGACCCGAAGTCTCAAAGGAGACCGGGCCCAAAATAGGGCCAGGGACCAGGGCGCTGGGCACCCTGGTCCTGAAGGACCAGGGCGCTGGGTGCTCTGGTCCCACCTCCCAGGACAACAGGGTGCAAAGGAGGTTCAGGCCAGGGTGCTTGAAAAATGCAGTTTTTAGTGTCGTGGACAAGTTTTGGGGTCTCCATTCAGGTTCTGTGTTGCATCGCCATCGTGAAGACCGAAATGCAGTAGAAATTGCAAGTGTCGCAATTTTAGGACGCTACAAGTAGATATCGAATAGATCAAATAACAAAAAGGCTTCCTCACAAGGTTCCTTGCTATATTCCCATTATTCCACGTATGCAATGATTATTCAAGTGCACTAGCTTGGCACAATTTATGGATTACCATGCATGCAATAGAAGTCGAGATGACATTATTCGAATGCCTGCGGATGGTTTAGCATTTATGGACATAGAGGAAAAGTGGCCAAACTTTAAAGAAGAACCTCGTAATCTCAAGCTTTCATTGGCAACGAACGGTGTCAATCCATTTGGAGAGATGAGATCTATTTACTCAGTGTGGCCTGTTTTTGTTATCAACAATAACATTCCTCCATGGATGTCAATAAAGAGGGAGCACATAATGTTGGCAATGTTTGTTCCAGGTATTTTATCATTTAAATATAGTCATCTAAATTTAATTATAAATATTGCAGTAAAATGGTCATAATAATTATGTAATGTTTTTGTTCTTTCGATTAGGTAAGTACCAAGTTAAAGATATGAATGTATATATTGAGCCTCTTATCGACGAGTTGTTGGAGTTATGGAATGGTGTCACTATGTATGATGTCTCTAGACCAATGGGACAAAGACAATTTCAATTCCATGCGATGCTTCTATGGACAATACACGATGCCCCGGGGCTAACACATTTTTGTGGTATGTTATAGTGTTTAAGTTGTGCATGGAGAAAAGAATAATTATTTCTTGAGGTAGATGAATATCCCATCAACAAAGGATAAGACCCTTTCTAGAATATAACAAATTCTACTCCAACAAAAGAATATAACAAAGACATTATGGAAAATATTGGATGGAAGGCATGACAAAGAAAAATTTGTCAAAATATGTAGTGACATTTAGGATTCCAATCATGCAATGATAAATGTCATTCAATCAAATAGCCATGGAGACTAGATTAATATAAGTGAGCTTCCTTGGTTATTAATGGACCAGCAAAGCTATGCTATAAAAGAAGTCATACAAAAAATTTGATTTCCCATAGGATTTGCTGCGAACATAAACAATCTCATATCAAAGAAAAGTGAATTTGGTCAAGGATGAAAATGCATGATTGGCATACCTTCATTAAGGTAATTCATGTTCTTGTGTTTTTAGTATGTATTTAAGTAGTGAGCATACGTGTACTTTTCATTATGTTACAAAAAAATGAAAAGATAATTTAATAATTGTTGCAATACGTTCTACCTCTATCTCTCCCAGACAACTTCAACAATAATGTCAAGCAAGTCATATATGATCTTGGAAAATACATGAGGTAAGTAGTGATATTTGTTTAGTTCGTTGTATATATATTATATTTGTGATTTGTTTTACTTCTTATTTAATATATGTTTTTGTGTCTTGAATACCTTGTAGGTGGTTGTTCGGGAACATTGCAGGCGACTACTGCTGATAACATAGCATCATTTCCTGGATCTTCTCATATTGCTAGTACAGGAACATTGCAGGCCACATTCATGGCGAGCGACAAAGAAATGCTTCCCTTAAAGATACAAAAGGTTCCAGGTACTTTAAAATTATTATTATATATACTCTAATTGTAATTTACTTTATGATCACTCATTTTGGACTAATATTGATCCCATGAAGTTTTTGCAGGCAATGATATTTTCTATAAACATCTTAGTGACATTGCATTGCAGATACTTGGGCCCACCATACGTAAAAGGTGGTACATCATATGTGAACTAACCCTTATCCACTTTTGATTTCATATCATTGCTAGAATACTTTTCCTTTGATCCATTTCTTGAATTGTAATAAATGTAGCTTCAGTTCATTTCTGAATCTAGTAGGTTTGTTTTTGCTTTAAAAGGTGGAATGACCAAGAAAAAAGGTTAAAAGATGAATTGACAAACCAAATGGTTGAGTGTTTTGGAAATGACACCTTTGACAAAACCAAGCTCCTTGAAAAAGCTGGCACATATCTAAAGTATGTGAGGGACCAATACATGACCCATTTGGAGAGAAACCTAAAGTACGAGCGTCCCGCCATGAATCTAGAGAGGGAGTGGAAGGACCTAATTTTGGATGCCAAGGAGAGAATTGAAAGGAAAAAAGGAAATACACCAGTAGACGCCAGAAGAAGGTATGTGATACTATTAAGAATGTAATTATGTACTAATTAATTACTCTATATATTATATAATCTAACATATTTCAAACTTTTTATAGACTGAGTGACATGTCAAAGGCAACCAAGGTAAGGCAAGAAAAGCATGAGTAACACAAACTCGGCTCTGGTGGTTACATGAAACTTGATGCACGAATTGTAAGTATCTCATGTAAACTCCCATATTGTCTCAAAATATTAATAAATTGCAAACATTTTTTTTTTATCAAACAATGCAAGCAAAATTCACAATACCAAGCAAAAATGCAGGGCTCTAAATTCAATAGAGTGCCCATAGAAGATGACAAGAGAATTGCCTACTAGCAAGCCTATTCAGTCGTGGTTGATCGATTATGAGAATTGAGTGGGCATACACAACATTCGAGTGCATCCGTCACATAGGTAAATATGCTAAATTGAAGTTGTTTCAAATTGAATACTTTACCAATAATCTAATTGATGTTTAGTTCCAACATAAAGTGACTATATTTGTTTTAAATAAGCAAGCAATGATAACAATGTGCATGTCATTGGAATGTAGCCTGCTAATTGTGAAACACCACCTGCACATGAAGGTTCAGATGTGCATCCCAGTAGTGGAGGTATTCATTTGCTATTCAAATTTATTTATTTAGCTATTAATACAATTAAACATCTTAATTTGTAATTAGAGTAGTAATTAATGTAACCTTTCTTGTTAATATTTTAGAGCATGTAGTCAGTGGCGAGCAAGTGGAGCATGATCTAGGTACACAACCTCAAGAACGTGATGTTCCCCACTCAGGTAAAGAGGACCGTGGTGTTCAACATGTTGAGGTTGAGGCTACACAAAATGATGTGGCCCCATCAGGTAAAGAGCACAACAATTATGTTCTCTAGATTAATGAAATACTTGTAACAATAATAATTTTTTTTTTTGAATTTAACCCATTTCTTTGTTATTGCAGAGGACCCCCCTTCGCTTCAGTGTCCTTGTCCTCAGTATAGGACTAGGCATACATTGAGATCACGAGTAGTTGGTAGAACATCTGCAGAGGGGGGAAATGATGAAGACACCGATGTTCCACTTAGTCTTTTCATATCTTCAAAGAAAAAACAAAGAAAGAAATGATTGTAATCTAACTTATTTGATAATGACTGATTTTTATGTGTTAGTGAATGTAATTATGTGCTAATTAATGGTTATAGATGATATGTGTTAATTAATATTGATGAATGTTGCGTGTTAATTAATGTTAATCAATGTTATGTGTTAATGAATGTTATGTGATATTAATGAATGAATGCTATATTTTATTAATGGTAGAAAGAATTAATGAATGAATGCTATAAGATGTTAACGGGGAATTTAGAGTGATGTTAGGGGGGGGAGAGGGGCCAAATGAGCTTCCACCTTCACGTGGTTGGCCTTGTTAAGTAGAGAATATTAAACTATTCTCGAAACCAAGCGAAGCTCAATAAGGTAACACACTTTTCAATATTTCACTATGTTGCACAATTAATCTTATTGAATAATGTATATTGAATCTTAATTGTAGGGTCCAATAGAGCCAACACAAACAAAAACACCACGAGTTGCTAGGACTAATGAACTCCCATATTGTCTTGTCTATACACGAACAATATGAGTTGCTTCTAGTGTTGATATCCAATGTGGGACTGCAAAAGTTATGAATATGCCTCATCCTTGTAAGTTTTTTTATTACAACTCCTAATTCTTGAGACTAAACTTTTTGTTCTTGATGTTTTTCACTAGTTGTCATAACCTCTGACTTTGATGCTTGTGCCTTAATAGAACTAGATGTTTCTTGTATGCATACTTGATCAAGGACTACATTATCATGCTTTATGGCTACAAACTAAGATTATTTATTGTATTGAGTTGCATATTTGACATGAGTTGCCTTATGACTGCTATGCACATTTATGTATATACACTATTTCTAGTCTGTATATTGATATTAATTTTGAGAAAATATTACAAAACTTAGAGTATTCTCCATAAGACTAGAAAAAAGCTCAGATAAATTTCTGTAGCATTTTCTCACAATTACTTGTGATCATTTTTTTAGGAGTCCTGGTATCCATTTATAATAGTATGGATGCATACAAGCTTTGGACCCTTCAAAAGAAAGTTTGTTACAAACAACCGGTCATTTTCAAGAAGCAGTTATAAGTTCTTTTTAGCATCTGCAGCTTCCTCTACTTGTTGTTCTATTGCAACCTCCTGTAACTGCTCCCAAGCATCCTCTTTCTGTCCCATATACTTATCTTTCCACTCCTGATACACATCATCACTAGGCCAAGTAAAACTAGCAATCTTCTATTTCATATCTTCTAGCCGCTTCCAAGTGACTCGTACATGCCCAATCTCTGTTTCTATGAAACCATAATGAGATTTCACTTTTTCAATTTCCTCAATTGTTTGGACAAATAAGGATGTGTCATCAGTACTAATAATCTGATTGATCCTTAGGGACAAATTGTGGTCCACCTCCTTTAACCAAGTCTTCTCTTCCTTTAGCTAGACAGGACCAATGAAACCTCCTGGAAACATTTCAAATTTATGATTTGAATATTCTTTCCTATAAAGTTGGGCTTTTTTTTTTTACTTGCTCCTTCCACTGAAAGAATATTCATCTCTTTTATAAACTCACATGTGGACCTTAGATTGTCATTCTCTTCTGCATTTGCATGGGAAGAACATATGAGCTCTAACTCTTTACCTCTAGGCACCCACTTATTTAGGATTGGTTCCAAAGTGTCTTCTTCTTCTCTCAATTTGATCAAAATCTCAAGAATCCTCTTCATATTTATGTATACATTGGAGGTTTTGACTGAGTCAGCAAACTTCAAGATGGTGGCTTTCACCTTCTCCTCATATTTGTTTGCATACAATGTCTGAGCTTGTTTCAATTTTTCCAACTCATGTTGGACATTTTCAGGTAATTGGGAACTAGAAGGAATAGGAGATGGGACTAGTAGGAGGGGGTCTTGCTGGAGAGGAGGCTATCATGAGTGTAGAAGATTCACCAGGATGATATTGACCTGCCAGTTGACTCTGGAGTCTAGCAATTATGTTGTCTCTGTTGGCTATTCCTTCTTTAGCATCATTGTAAGCTTTTAAAATAGTCTCCAACTTCAATTGGAGATTAGCCTTTTCTTGTGCCTCTTTCTCTACCACCGCAACATTGAATTTTGTAGTCTCTAGGATTGTGCTTATAGCTTCCACTACCCCTGTGTCTTGGACTCTTTTAACTATCATGCCTCCTAAGAGGCTAGAATCTGATGCATCCTTCCTTCTTTTATTTTCATACTTTAGACCACATGACAAGAGCAACATTATCTTTGTTGAATGTCACTCCTTACATAGGCTTTGTTTCTTTCCTCACTGCATCAAGCACTAAGGTATCAACTATATCCCATTCAGGGAGAATCAACACACCAGCCTTTGCTACCATTCTCTTCCTTTCTTAGGGGTGATTGCTTTGAACTCCTTCATCATTTCTTGCTTAACCTCTTCTTCTACCTGAGTTGTATTTTTAAGAGGTTGTTCACTTTTCCTCTGTTCACATCTAGTCTTGAATTGATCAATATTTTGCTTCCATAGAAACTGTATAAAAGCTCCTGATGTGACAAAATTACTGTCAGCTAGGAATTCTTCACTAGCTTTCTTAACAGTAAGGTCCATTTCTTGGCCCTTTAACTCACCATCAGTCAAATACATTTTAGCATTAGGTGGCTCTTCAAGCATCCCCTCTTGGGTCTCCTCATAGGTATAGGCAATCTCACCGAGACTCCCTAACTACAATAATTGTTCAACCACAACTTGTTAATCTCCAATGTGGATAGGAGACTGAGATGGAGAATATTGAGGCTCATCAATTTCAATTTCCTTTCCCACTCTCTGCTTCTTAGGGGAATCCTGGATGTCAATGACATCTACAATTTTCCTCTTCCCTTTTGAAGTGGAAGGCTCACCTATCACTGGCATTATCACAGTGTACTTTGACCTTTTGTGCATTACATAGTCACCATGTGGGATATCTCTAGCAAAGGAAGGCTTAGCCAATACCATCTTAGCCTTATCAGGCTCATTTGGCATTATGGCCTCCTTGTTTTCTTTTAAGGTCTGCATGAGATCTTCAAAATAAAGAATCATGAATTTAATTTTCTCCTCAAATGGATTGAAGCTAGAAAGGGGGTCATAGCTAGTGTCAAATTTATGGATAAAATCAAGGGCTTTCTTATATGCCACCCACTTCTCTTCCTCAGTTCTTTCTCATCTAAGCTGAATTCATTTCTAATCAGATCTTCTAGTAACTGAAATTGATGTGGCCTACCTCTACACACTGCTCTTTTTCTGAACATGCCATTGAAAAAATCCTCGGGGTCTGCACATCTTGACATTGCAATAGACAACCTATATGGCTTAAAGAATTCTTCAAAACATCTCCATCCACCCTTAGTGATCATAAAATGGTGAGCCATGGTAATAGATGGGAAAATAGTCCCTTTACAACTATTGGTTAGCTCTGCTTCTTGTACTCCCCCAATTTGTCTCAGGACTTCTGCAATCCCTATCTTCAATGGAACCTGATAGGGTAGTAAAAAGGGGGTTCCTCTAAATCCAAACACTCTAAAAATAATAGACACAGGGTACAAATATATGTCTCCCTAATTGTGAACAATCTTGATATCCTCTGCAAACTCCTTTGGTCTAAGAAACTCCAAAAGAGCCTTAGGAATTCTAGGGTTTTCTCTGCATAGAAGAATCCTAATTTTAGATGCAAAGCATCTATCAAACTTTAAATAACTTGCATCTTCTCTATCCCAAGATAGAACAGTACTCCACAATTGCACTGGCATCTCCTCTTTATCCTTGACCTTTAATCAGGTCCATCTCCTTTTCAAAATAATTAGCCCCTTTGAACAGAAACATATGCATTAACATGGAGTACCATCCAAATGGCCTATCCACCTTACCATTTTTGATTCCTACTAGCCCTTTACGAATTGCATCAGCAAGGTATGAGGAATAATCAAATGTTATTTCTAGGGAGGGGTTTAGACTTTGTGCAATCGTTAACATATAATGGGTTGGCATATTCTTTTCAGCATCCTCTCCAAAAATTTGCCATAATGCCCAATACATACCCTTAGCTCTCAGAGTGAATATGTTGAGGGAGAATGGTTTCATTGTGTTGGGGCCTACAATTGTTAACCCCCCTATCTTTACAAAGAATTCTTTCAATGGGCCACTTCTAAGATGGTCCCTTTGTGTGTTGTAAACCTGGGCTAACGACTCAAAGTCAATAGGTTCTAACAAATTGGATGACTCATTGAGTTTAAACACTTTCCTAAATTCATCTTCCTTTATCTCAATCAAGATTGGTCCCTTTATGTTCCTGATGCATCTTGCCACAGAGTCATAATTCTGTGCAATTAGGGCTACCAGATCTACATCCATTAAAACACTTGGGACCACAAGCTTTCCTACATCCTACTCCCATATGCCATTCAAAGGAGTTGGGGAATTCCTCTGCTCAAAACTAACTTTGAAGAGTCCTAAGCCTGACAATCCTATTTTAGGGTCCCTCAACCAATTACCCTTATCATAAAGGCCATCTCCAATTTTTAGACAGGGGTTCTTAGGTACTAGCTCTTTGGCCTTAGCCCCAACATTGGTGGACATGGTTAATTGCTCTAAAAAATCATCACAGATATTTTGGTCCTGGTAATTCACTTTCCCTGTAAATTCTCTTCTGGGTGCCATTATGGTCAAACAATTATACCACTAGAAGCTAGCATAGACCTCTAATGAAGTAATTCACACAGCAGTATTTGAGAACAAACCAAGAGTTATCAAGAAAAGCACAAGAAACCTGATTATTTGCCTGAAGAAAATCGCTCTGCAACAATTCGCTCTACAACAAACTTCAATGAAACAATACTTAGCAATCAAGTTGATGCAGACTCAAAAGGGCAAGTTGGCATTTAAGTTTTTAGAAATTAACTCTGCATGCTTCGGCTTTCTTTTCATAATTAAATTCACCAAATCGAATTCAAAACTAGCTCCAACAGGTCATAATTTCTCTAAGTCTTTCCTCTATTTTGCTCTTTTGCTACTTCGTAGAACATAAAACCCGTGCTCTTTTCTTTCGTGAAACAATGCTGGCCATTAGAACTCGAGAACTTACATCACCTTTATCTCTGTTTAATCTCTTTGCTTTAGTTTCAGGCCCTACCTCCTTTTCACCACTTCGCGGAGTTTAATAGTTGTGCACTTTTCCTTCGCGAGGCCGTGCCAAGTGTTAGATCAAACTCAAATCACCCAGCCTTTAACTCCAATTGGGACCGTCAATCCTTTTAACTAACCATGCCTCATCTTGATGGCTAACAGTTTTTGCCATTTCACTGAGATTAAGCTGAGGGCATCTTCGGTTCACAAAACAACGAGAAGCATTGGATCAATCTTAAGATGAATTCCTTTTAAGTGGGCCCTTTATCCAGGAATTACTTACCCCACTTGTTCTCTGGTTAATAAACACCACATGGTAGTCGACCATTAGCCCTAGAAACTCCTTTTGGTTCCACCCTTAATCCGCCATGTGTTCCCTTTTACTATTACCACATAACTACCGGTTACACCTAGGGAGGCCCTCAACCACTTTTTTAAACCACATGTCACTCAACACATTACTATCAAGCTCTACAAAGAGTGGTAGCTATTATGCCATGTCACTCCTTCATGTGATTTCCACCTATCTTTTGCGACTTCATGAACATTATTCTTCATTTGGCTTGCAGCCATGAAACCACAAGAACCGTTAGATCAAAATAGACTTGATCTACTTTTAACTTCATGCCATGCCTGTCCCTTGGGCCCATCAGCCTTTTCGCTACTTTGCAATGACTAACTTGCTAGCATCTTATCTTCGTGAATTCATGGGAGCCGTTAGATCTCAAAAACTTTCTCGTTGTTTACTCTTTTTATGACAACCTTGCCCAGATCCACTGCATGCCGCCAACTGAGTGCCTTGTCACCATCATGTCATCGCCAACTAGGGTTACCACATTTACTACCACTCTTAGTGGGACCCTTGACCTTTTCGCTATTTCACTGAAGGTATAGCTCATGCATCTCCTAGCCATGACACAATGAGAAGCCATTGATATTTTTCCAACCTGATCATTCTTTAACCAAAGAAGACCGCTTATCTCTAGGATCCACCAAATGCTTTCACCACTTCACAAAGGTTAAAACACATTTTGATTGATCTCATGAAACCATGCTATCTGTCCGATCAGATGAAACAAACAGAGATGGCTTCTATCGATGAAACCATGTGTATTGGAGACATGCCTTTTAGTCTCCTCAAAACTCAATCTCATCAAAATCTTTTTGCTATCCATCAGGTTTCATGTCGAAGAGACTTTGGACTTTGGTGACTTCTTTTGTCCTCCCATCAAAACTCATATCCTTATCGATATCATTCATCAATGTAGTTTTCTTCTGTTTTATTGATATTACTTTTTTTATGAGAATGCTTCTTTCGATGAATCTTCTTTATCTTGCATCAATGATATTGTTTCTTTGAAAGCCTTTTCTCATTGGTGAGGGCCACCTCTACTTTCTTCGATACCTTTTGTTGGTGGGACCATCCCTTTCGGTCAGTCTTTTTGCACTGATAGTGTTATGTCCTCGAAGACCTTTTCTTGTCGATGAGAACCATCTCCACTTTCCTCGATATCTTTTATTGATGGAGTTACTGTCTTCAATGAGTCCTTTTTGAAGTTCATCGACATTTGCTTTCTTCGATGCCCCTTTAATATCGATGAGACATCGCTGGGTCTCATCAATACTATTTGAATCTTAGATACTTTGATAGAATGCTTTTAGCCAAGAAAGAAGTCCTTATCACTGGGTCTCACCAAACCTTTTCGCTACTACACGATAGGTAACTTTCGGGCATGTTGAGTTTGTGAATCCACATGGGCCATCCGATTGACAGAGAGTTGCATGACAATTGCAAGGCCCGATGGTCATTAGAAATGGCAATTTAAAGGCGAAAAAAAATTAAAACATTTAAAAGGACCGCTTAGGTAAAAAACAATGAGGGGAACACTTTGCATGACAAAAGGACCCATTACTTAAGTGAATAAAGTAAAACGGAAATAGAATTATAAGGTTTTTTTCTTAGACATTTTGAAAGTGATTAAACCTAAACCCTAAACCCTCTTTAGGACCCAAAGCAATAGAAGTCACAAGGCCATACCGGACCCAAGAATTTCATAGACTTAGCCAATTATGGAAAAGAATACCCATTTTTTAAACAGTGATAATAGTAACCTCTGAACCTTTATCTCTTCCCTCAAAAATGAAACTTGCCATTTGAATTCCTTTCTCATATTGATTAGCTTAATAATATTTGTTCAATGTTTTTTATCGTTAAAAGATTACCTTCCTTTTAGATAAATTAGTTAGATTCTTATTATGTTGAAGAACATTTAGTTAGTTTTCTCCTTCAACTGAAGTAGTTATGTTTTATTTTGAAATGCTCAATTTTTTATCTTAATATAGATCACAATTTATTTTCTTTAAGTATAGAATTAATGGAATATTACATATGGTATCAGAGCAACCAAGCTCAACATTGAACCTCAGGCTTTCCACCTATAAACAAAACTATATACATATGCAGGTGCACCATGGTTGAGATAATATGCATGTGCACTATATACAAAACTATATTCACAAGTAAATCTTTTATTCAAGTCCACAATATGAAACACAAAGTTTTACTAGAAGAACTCAAGTAACCTTATCTCCTTTAGATAATATCACAAGCAACTACCTACAGAAAGATGTAGTAATCCATAACGTATACACAAAGGAAAGACGACTGATTATATTATGTATGTTCACAAAATGGTACAATAGTAAGCTTGAGGCTTTATTCTACTTCTTCTCTAATGATCCTTATTGTTACAAAAATTCCCTCATTTATATGAGGGTATACATTGTCACCAAGCATTGTGGCTTTTCAGCACATAACTATTAATTAGCACTTTTGTTAACAAACTGAAAGATAAACAAGTTCAACATTCCTATGTGTTCAATGTACTTATCATCTTTATACATTAGAATGTCATTGTTTAGTGTCCTCATGTCGCTTTCTATCTGGAAATGATTGGATAGAATATTGTTAACACAAAGTGACAAATCTTTATCATGATCCAACTCTGCTAATGCTTGATTCTTCTCATCACCGAACTCTTGTTTCCACTATTCCAACGATACTAACTCACCATTACTGTAAAAAGAGGGCACTCTAGGGGTATTCCCATCATCCAACCTCTGATGCTCTTTCCTTAATTGATTTGCCAATTCATCGTGGGACTTCAAGTGAGCCTTAGCTTCAATTTTCTCACCTAGATTCATCAAACTGTTGTCATTCATCAAGCCTTCCAATCGAGACCTGAGCCTTTCATGCTCTTTCATAGCTTTGATTGTTCCAGTGTATGTCTTCCAATATATTTCTGCAACCTACATCATACTTTTGAATCTATGGTCAATGACCTTGAGAACTAACTTATCCATCTTTTGTTGTTCCTTTTTTAGTTGCCGAGATGTCTTTTCAGCCCTATTCCTCCAATACATAGCGTCTGTCAAGGCATCCATGGCATCTTTGTCAACACCATATGTCATCCCTATTTGACTGGTACCTGTATCAATCTGAAGCAATCTTGCTTGCAGCCTCTGTTTTTCTTCATCGGTTTTATCATACAGGCTTTTGTATGTACAATTTTCTTAGAACAGAAACTCTATCTGATCTTGGTTTAGTTTAGCGACATCCAAATTTAGTTTGGTAGTTTTTCTAGGGTTAGTCTTTCCAACCTGCTATACCACCAAATGTCCAAAATCTTCTTCTGTATCAACCAATATAGGTCTTTTATCTTTGGGATAGATAGCCCACTATAGAAGAGCCTTCCGGTCTGGATCATATCCTGATCCTCTAAAGAGTTTATCAATCTCTTTTGGTATCATTTGCCTACTTGGGTCCTATTTCTTGAGGAATCCATCAAACAACAATGCAGAGTTCATGTCCCATCCAGAGTATAATAGCACACCAGCTTCCTTAAGCAACTGTCTTCCCTTCTCAGGTGTCATTTCTCTCATCACAAGATCCATCTCCTCTTGTAAATTTTGAAGCTATTGCTCTTCTTCACTATTTCTCATGTTATTCCTAATTTGAGATCTTTTATGTTGATAGAGGAATGCGGTGAAGTCCTTGAAAGCAATGAAGTCACTATCAACAATGAAATCCTCATGCTTCAGGAATCTGATATCAGCCACTTCTTGGACATTCAGTTGTCCTGTTGCCAAGTCTATCGGTGTATCCTCTGCATAACCAGGGGGGTAATCCTTTGCATAACTAGGGGGTAATCCTCTTGAGGAGTGAATGGAATGATGCCAGATGTGGAAGAAGGAGACATATGAGCCAAAGGCTCTATATTCCTAATAGTATCAATGTAATCTCTAAAAACGTGAGGCGGGACTCCCTCAAGTATTTCCAATTCATGCTCCACAAGTTTGTTGGCCAACTCCAAGGGGTCTTCAATATTTTGTAGCATGTTCTCATCCATTTTCCTTCTATAAAGCTTCCATTTATAAGCTTGCCTTGCTTTCTCAAACTTTATTCGCTTCACTCTAGCCTCTTCTCTACCAATGTTCTTAATGAGGTCATCCGGTAGGTAAGATTTATGCTCTCTAGCCTTCAGCTTTTGTGATGACCGGGATATCCTTATGTATCCTTCAGGATCAAAATTGGGCCTTGGATCCCCCATAGCCATGCCATAATAATCCAATTTTGTTTGCAGCAGGACATAACTCTTTGAACTTTTCACAATAAAATCTAAAAATACTAACAACCTAGGTACAATTGATTGTTTTCCATGGCTTGTCAGATGTTCTGTACTCACTATTGATAGTTTCCTCACAATTTCTAGACAAGCCACTCTATTAAGGACTGTAAGTGGTAGTAAGTATGGTCTCCCTTTGAATCTGTATACCCTGACTTGTGTGCAGTCTAAAAAATAATACCAATCTCCCCAATTGTGTTCAATTGAGGGATCTTCAATGAAATCTTTTGGTCTTAGGAATCTTTTAACCTCTGGTGCTAGGGAATGATCACATGGGCATCCCAATAGTCTATATAATGGCTTGACAAAGAACTCCTCAAAATGCCAATATTGATTATTCACATACCTTTGGTCCCATGAAGAAACCCATAGTTGCATTGGTTTTCTCATTCCAGCATTGTCATATGTCCTGACACATAACTCTTCTGGCCATAACCCTTCATCTTGTCCCACATACAATAGCATATGCATAAGTAAGGAATAATGCTTGAAATGAACATTGATGACATCCCCCTTTAACTTTTCTAATCCATGATTCAAAACTGCAACCAAATAAGCAGAAAAATCAAAGAAGCAGGGGTCCTTAGACTGCAAACCGACACAAATGACTATGGCTGCAATATCCATCAAAGGATGGGCTTTTATCCCTAGCACTTGGGCAACACAGTAATAGGTATACTTGAAATATGGATGGAAAGAGTTGACATCATAGGGAGCTTTGTCATCCTAACCTAGTGGCACTAAGGACCCTGCATTCCTAAGTCTATGTATAGGGAGTCTCCATGTTTTGTAAATGTGCTCTAGGTTAAAATATTCACTTGTTAACTTCTTGAGGTCAATCAATTCTTCAAATCCCCAATCCAACTCAAACACGATGTCAATAAAATCCTTTGTGATTGCAAGAATTGGCTCACACATGTAGTTATATATGGTCCTGGTTTTAGGGTCATAATTGTTTGCCAATGCCTTCATGAGCTCCACATTCACGAATACATTAGCCACAGCTAACCTTCCTAAGTTCAATCACCATAAATTGTTGATAGGTTGAGGGGAAACTCTTCTATTGCACCCATATATGAATAATTCATACCCTCTCAACTCTGTCCATATGTCTCCAAGATCCTCAAACCAGTCCTCCAGGCCTTCCTCATCAGCTCTAATCTTCTTGCACCTCAAACTAGATGATGGGCACTAGTCAATCAGGTCCTGGGCCAAAGAACTCCCTTCCCTTTTCTATCTTTTAGGTTTTTCTTCTGCAGCGATTAGTTATTTTCCCTTTCTGGTCTTTTTAGTTTTAGATGATGATTCCATTTAAATTTTGTAAAAGAGATCTATGTGCAAACAACTTACTTGGAATTACTGAGCTTTATCTATGAATTCGCTCAATTCCTTCTTTCAGCTCATCACCTATGAATTCCTTAATGATGTGCCCTTTGATGGTTGATCCACTACTTATGGCATATTTAATCAGTTAGTAATGGCGCTTTAGACAACGGTCACTCAAGCACATGTTTGAATTTAATGGCGATGTGACCTTCCCTGGGATCTGTTTATAATTTTCACGGCAATCAATAATCATTTTGATGAGGATATGTCTTTCGATCATTTATTTCTTTAGTCCATCGATCTCTTTGTTTCTATCGACAATACTCTTGTTTCGAATATTACTTCGATCAAGTATTTTTTCCCTTCATCAAAATACTGTATTTGGTCAGTATGGCTGTCTCCTCATCGAAACATATATGATATCCATCGGGTCTTATGTCGAAGAAACCTTAGGCTTCAGTGTCCTCCTTTATTTTTCTATCAAAATACTTCTTTCATCGATATCACTATGCCACGTCGATGAGTGAGTCTATTATCTCACCGAAGCTTTTCTTTATTTTCCCTTATCATTCTTCATCGATAAAGTTACATCAGCAAAACCACGCATATCAAGAACATTCCATTTAACCTCCTCGAAACCTATATTCTCATCGATATCTTTTATCGATGTAGCTTCCTTTTGTTTGATCGATATTATTCTTTCGATGAAAATGCTCCTTTCGGTGGGTCCTTTTTATGTTGCACCGATAGTATTATTTCCTCAAGAACTTTTCTCGTCGATGAAGACCCTCTCTGCTTTCTTTGATATCTTTTGTCGATGAAGTTTAAACTCCTTGAAACCTATATCCTCATCGATATCTTTTATCAATGTAGCTTCTTTTTGTCTGATTGATATTATTCTTTCGATGAAAATGCTCCTTTCGGTGGGTCCTTTTTATGTTGCACTGATAGTATTATTTCCTTGAGAACTTTTCCCATCAATGAAGACCCTCTTTGATTTCTTTGATATCTTTTGTCAATGAAGTTATTATCTTTGGTGAGTCCTTTCGATGTTTCCTTCCTTGGATGGCTCTTTTATATCGATGATAATTTTTTTTTTTTTATAAAAATGATCATCGTTGGAATTATGACAAATACCAAGCTTTCGACCGATGACTTCTTTGACCATCGACAGAGTCCATTGGATTGTCAAATTTCTGATGGGCATGGCTTCATCGACCAATCTAATGTCGAATTTTTGATGGTGGGTTTTGTCAACACTCTGACAAAAATTCATCGAAAATCTGACAAACGGCTGTCGGAAATCAACTCCGAATGTACTAGTGAAGGTATAATTGCATTTTATTAAGTTTGTCTAAGTGTTTCATGTTTATTTATGCTTAAACTAACCATTTATCTTCACCCTAGTTTTCCCTTGGTTCATTTTGGCACTCTCGGTGGGACCCACATCCCTCATTTAACATTTTTGTGAATTTTTTTGCAATTTTTTAGTCTTAGGTGTCAGAATAGCATGAGCGACTACAATTTGGCATGAGCGATATGAGTTCAACATGGGCAATAGGGTCTTTGGCATGTGTGCACGTGCTTAGCACATAGGGTTTAAATTCAAATTTTCTAGCCCACCATTTTTGCAGGTCTGTTGATCAGTGCGAGCACTACAGGAATAGTGCATCCAATTTCAACCTTCTTCCATTGGCTTTCCTATTCTTGTTTTTATATATTCAATTTTATGTTCTTTAACTAATTACTAAAAACATATAAAAAAGGAAAAAGTTAAAAAAAAATTAAAAAAATTAGCTGATTTCCTTAATCTAGCCTTTTTTATTTTAGAAACATCGCTTTAGTGCGAGTGTTTTGCGAATAGCATGGGCGCTCTATCAAAAGTCCTTCTCATTTTAAAAATTTTGAATTTTCAAATTTGCTACTACCCACTAACCTTTTTTTTTTGTTTTTGGTGCAAGCGCACGCACTTCGGCATGACTGACAGTAGAAAAGCGGGACCTCTTGTAGGCATAACCTCTTTTTTAGCAAGTTTTTTATATTTTCCTACATTTTTCAATTTTTTGTTTTTAGACCCCACTACAGTGCGTACAAAGGCATTTCAGTGCCTGTGCGGGTGCTTTAGAATGACCGTATGTAGAACAGTGCGAGCATTGTTTCTACAAAATTTTGTTATTAATTAGATTTTGTGAGTTTTGTAGGTTTGTTTGATTAGTCCAAGGCTTTATTCGAGACTACTAACTTGTGTTTTTTCAGAACATTGGTCCAAGACTCTTCTTGTCAAAGAATTCATTGCTCAAACCATAGGACTACTAATTTATTGTTTTTGTAGGTTGCCTAAGGAGATACAAGAAAACATTGTGTCTTTTTAATTTTTTTCCTAGGCACTTAAATTTCATTGGGTAAAAGAACTATGTTTTATGTGTTTGAGGAAAGCATAAAGGTAGGAGAGTATTCTCTTGTCTATATAGACAATTAGAAATCCAGACCCTTGAAACTTTCTAGTTTGCTTCCATACTCTTTACCCTTAGTGGGCCTGCCCTCCCGATTTTCCTAGCACACTCACACAGGAATTGGTGAGAGGGGAATGAACCAAGTGAGTATGGCTAAAACCCAAGCATTCCAAATCACTATAAAAAATAGGCCTCTCGAGATGAAAATCTTGGAGGAAGAAGCTATTTGAGAGTTTACTATCTCATATCAGGCATTTTGTAGGGCCTTTAGGTCTCAATCACACATGCGTGACTACATCTTGCTTGGTACTTTGTGGGGCTATAGGCCCCAATCGTGCTTGCACGGCTCCAAGGGGTAGTCTTTGAAAGAAAACCCTTACTAAGAGATCTAGGATTAGAGGCCACCCGGTTCACCTCCAAAAAGGTGGATAATCTTTTTGCATAGGAGAGAGTAACTCCCCCAAGAGACTTGCCATATCGTGCCCTCATTAGCATTTGGAGTCGGCTGATAGGCATTTTGACTTTGTTGACATTTTGCATAGAGATGGCATTAATGATATGTTGTCATTGATGTCAATTGAACCAGTAATGGTATTCATGTTATTGCTGATATTGTTGTTTTTGATATTGGCTAGTAACCGGTAAGAAGAAATTTGTGGAAGATGTTGTAAATTGGTATGTTAAGTTTGTGAGTTGAACTGGTAAAATGGTGTACAGGGTTAAACTTTTCTATGCAATGTAACTGGTAAACCTTATCAGTTGTTAAACTCTAATCGATCAAGTTTGTTGGTTTATTATCTGATGAGCTGTAATGATGGAGGCATGTGTGATCATTATATAAGGATAAGTTCAAATTGTTTTGGTGCATTTGTTTATTGTCTAGGGAAGGACAAAAGTGGATGGCATCTAATGCATAGTGTGTGATGAGTTACAAAGTCCGATGGAGCAGTGATCATGGAGCGGTTGGAATTTTCTTGAAGAATGTGAAGAGATTGTCATGATTTCTAATGGTCATGCTTGTACCGACTTGTTTGTAATCTCGATGATGAGAATTAGGTTTTTGTTGTGTTACCGACCTAATTGATTTGAATTTAATGTCCATGAAGTTTCTTGTAAAATTTCTTGGCAAGATTGGCAGAAACCTATTGAGTGTATTGTTGCCTAACCAGTGAATGGATCTACACTTTGAGAGAAGGCATATTGAAGCTTAAAAGGATCTGATCAAGCAAATGTAGTGCTATTTAGACAGATAAAGAAAACCTATTGTTTTCTAAAAATTACAGCAAAAGTGAAATGCCTTAACCAGGTAAGCTCTAACACGCTTGGTTACTCATTAAATCATGTAACAAGGTTGCCCATTAGCTTGGATTCTTAAATCCTCCAGTGAGGTTACTCCTAACATGGTATTGTGCTTTTCATCAAGGCATATTTGTAAATCCCCTAGCTGGGTGATTCCTAACTGGAATTAGTTCTTAACAAGACTTATTATAAATCTTTAACAGGCTTGTTTCTTAATAGGGAAAACTTAAGAAGAGTTCACATAGCTATCCTTGTGAGTCTCATCTCACCATGGTTTATACCTATTTGGGTTTTCTACATATAAAGATTTGGGTCAAGTGGTGAATTTGTTTGTGGTTAAGATCTTATTTGTTGATTTGATTAACTTCTGATAAGGCATGATAGCTAGAAGAATTGAGAGTTGAATATGTTAAGTTATGATTAAGCATTGTTGTTGTTTACATGATTGAAGTTGTTTACTATTAAGTTGTCATAATAGTCAAACTGGTTGATGTCAAGTATTCTTATGAATATTGATCTTGATTGAGATATGTTTACCTTGTGTGATTGAATTTAAGTTTGGGAACTTTGTATCAGTTTTTCAGTATACTGAATCATCCCCCCTCTTAGTATTCTACCAGATACTTATTCTTTCATTATACCATTAGATACAACTTTGAGAATCCATTGCATGAGACTCAGTGGCCGTATTCTGATTATCTATTGGGTGTGTACTTGAGTCAGCAAGAAATTTTTTTCCTCCTCAACTAGCTTCCTAGGATAGCATGTTGTGCTTGAAGTCTCTATTTGAGTTAATGGCCAATGTGTTTTTTATGTCTTCTTGCCAAGAGTAGAATTGGTGTATCCAAGTCAACATCCTAGTCATTATGGTCCAAGTCCAAGTCACCTTTTGTCACATTATAATCCAAGTCGAGCATAATCCAAGTCATAGTTCCTAGGACCATCCTTACATAATATCCTAGTCATACCCAAGTCATGTCCTAGTTTTGTCCTGGTCATATCCTAGTCTAATTTTGAATCAAACCTAGTTAGGACCAAGTCACACTTAAGTCCAAAATTTCCAACAAGTCAAACTACATCCAAACTCCACCTGCCTCATGTTTTATAAGCCAAAGTTGTCCAAACATCCTAAGAAGTCAATCTATCATCCAATAAAGAAGAAGAAGATCACAAAAGTGCAACTCATTAGATGTCGAAAGTTTTGGTATACCAACCATAAACTCTTTCTCAAATACAGGACCTTTTTGTACCGATATCATGATTATATTCATGGTCATAGCAATGAGTTTGATGCTAGTGATGAACTAAGAGTTTGATATTTACACAAAGGATCTGACTTGTCTTTCAATACCAACTATCATCAAAATCAAGGTGATCTCATACCTTCATATAGTTTTCCATCCGAACCTATCACTTATTGAGTAATTTCCATATCAAGGATAATCTAGTCATCAAGTTATTCTAGTCATCAATATCACCCTTCTTTCATCTCCCATCATCAACATTTTCTAAGGACTTAGCACATCAATCAATCTTTAATCAATAATCTTTGACCAAATCAATCCTCAATCAATCATCCTTCAATCAAACCAACCTCACGCTAAGGTTTTATGCCTTGTGAAGTTCTATTTAGACCTCATCCTTAATCAATTAATCATTTGTCCTTTGTACTTATGAAAGAATCTCCCCCAAGTACCTTTTACTCATCCTTTGAGTCGATCAAGACTCTTATCCTATGTCTTTATTTTTCTTTGGATTATTAATCAATTCTTAGTAGGAAAGAGACTTTGATCATTATCCTAAGGTCTAAATTTTACCCAACTTGGTTGATACCTTGCTCGTGGTTTCATCAATATCCCCCACCTAAAATACTCATCCAAGGACTAAGGTGAAATCTTAATCAAACTCATGTCCTAATCCAAGGACCCCATCAATCAATCAATCTGATTTCATCAAATCCAAAATCTGAAATTTTTGCTAAGTCCTTTCATCAAAACTTTCTACCAACAAATATTTCTAAGGTTATTCTTGTATGGTCACAACTCAATCTCAAAAGAAAAATATGGCCGAACAACAATATTGCATGTTGGACATTAGTGTCCTATATCAAGATCCTACACAAGATGGTCCAGGAGCATCCTCATTTCATAGCACTCTTGCATCAACCAAAAACATTTTCTTTTGGTTTTCTTTTTCTTTGCAGTTTTAGTTTTCCTTTATGTGTGTCTTGGTTTTAGGTCATCAGATCTTGTGGAGTTGGATTCTACTTGAAGAATTCATCACCTTTCTTGCTTCTAGACCACATCGCATTTGGGTCATTTTTTGGCAAGATATCGCTACCGGTTTTCATGACAGTTTCCTGTTACCGGTTGTCTGGACCTATTTTGGTGATTTATCGGAACCCCTTTTTGAAGCTTGCAGAGGCTTGGGAATTGATTTCGATGTTCCTAAGCATGTGGCTAACCTTTTCCTATGATCTACATTTCATCCTTTGGATTTTTTGAAGGAATATCTTGGTGGAGGCCGACCTTGTTTATTTTCACGTTAGGTCTTGTTCTTCGGGTTTTGATCCCTTTTCGGATGACTGGATCCTTTGGATTGATATATATAATTGTAATTGCACATTAGAATTTAATAGAAATCAAGCAAAGAATCAAGTATCTAGACTATGCAAAGAAGATAGATCTCAAGATTCAAGGTCCTAGTTGTGACCTACTCTATATTTTCTACCAGACCTATGAGCCAGTATGTTGTAACCCAATTGTTACTAGTTGGATTTAATCAATTTTCACACAATAAAACAATCTGTTTTGCATTGCCTCCATCATATCTATTTGTTTATGTTGTGTTTACTCTTGCTAACTGGTCCAAATTAATCTCTTTGAGGTTCTTCATTGGTGATTGCTTCAAGTGGTATTAGAGTCAGGTTTTATTCCAGAGGTTGCGTGTCCTAAAATTTCATTGTAGGGTGTCCGATTGTAGTTTTGACCTGCAGCTGTAGAGGACTAGTGTGAGCGATGGTGAGAAGAGGAGCTAGGAATGGTGGTGTGCATGGGAATCAGAGCTTGCTGAGATGGAGATGTTGGAAGGTATATGTTAGCAATTTAGCATTATAACAGATAATGGAAGATTGTTGGCATTTCAATAAGGATATTGAGAAGGTTGTTGATGATTATGGATATAATTGATTAAGGATGTTTACTGTCTTGATATTATTATTTTGTCATTGATGTCAAGAAATTGATTTTCTAATTCAATATGATGTTGCCATATCTTGAGAAGTATAATTTGAAGAGTATAAAGATGTTGGTAAAAGACACAGAAAGATTATGATGAATAAGAGGATGAATAAGGTATTCAATGGGCAACTATTACTGAGTCAGACAATGATGAGATCATGATGTTTAAATTGTTTTGACATCATACATATGTTGTAGATTGTAAGGTTAATACTATACTATGTTACCAAGCAAAGAACCTAGTTGGTAAACCCTAAGGAACCTAGTCGGTAAACCCTAAGGTTATCGCTATCAGTTAATGAAGGTGGAATGTCTACTGAGTGAAGTTTAGTATTTACCGAGTTGTAACTGAGTTGTTACCGAGTTGTAACCAAGCTATAATAGAATGCATTAAATGTTTACATGGGTTATTTAATGAAGGAAGTTGATGAGCTGGAACTGATTAAATGATTAGTATGCCGTAAATATAGTTTGCTAAGAATCTATGGCAATGGAAGATCGATGGGAAGATCTATAGCTCAGATTGAACCGCAATACCCTAGCACAAGTTCCAAGGAATATATGCAAGTTCCAAGGTGGGGTAAAACATTTTTCAGATTGAAAGATGCATTAAACCTGGTCAAGCATGAAGATCTGATGGCTATGATTGATCATGGGAAATGTGATCAAGGAGATTAAGTGGTTAGCTAATTGTTTATAAATAGGGAATTGTTGATAAACGATGCATGTGGGCAAGTGTATGCACAGGGATGCTACATAGTGATTACCGAGCATAGAAGCTTGAAGCTTGAAGACCTGTTTGAATAATAGAGTATAGAAGCACAATAGATGGACAAGATTAGTTCTATGTCTAGATTGTATTGAGAAAATAAGAATCTGCTTTAGCCTTTTAGATGTGAAGTTGTAGATAGATTTTTATTACTATTATTTTGTGAAAGTGACAAAAAATCTCTTAATCGAGTGGACTTAACAGTCTTATTTGTAAAACCCTCTAGCAAGGTGACATTCTGATTGAGTGTTTGAAATCCTTTAACAAGGTCACTTCTAACAAGGTGAAGATCCTAATAGATCTAAGGGAAATCCCTTAACCGGGTCACATCTAGCAATGTGTTTGTAATCTTTAACAAGATTTGCTTTTAACCGAGCATACTCTAGAAGAGCATATTTCTTAATGGGTTCAAAATCCCATAGTGGTTTTTCCCTATTTGGGTTTCCACGTTAAATCTGGTGTTATGAGGTTTATGATGTTTATATGCTTTTGAGTTTGTATGTTTAGCAGTTTTGGTTATATTACTGAAGTATATGTTACCGAGGTTGAATCTGATGTTTTTATGGAAGATTAAGTTCGTATGATTCACCCCCCCTCTCATCTTGTTGGCTATTGGATCTGTACTTATATTAAGTATTAGAACTATCAGTATAACATCTCGGTTGGAAGCCATGGAGACAACCCAAAGAAGAGGGTGACATATAAAAGATGTGAGTGAAGATGAAGGAGAAGAAGCCCCGACAAAACAAGAAAACCTATTGGCGGTTGATCCAGATGAGGAAAAGTTTTTGAGGGTTTTGAGTAGCAAAAATACTAAACCTCATTTTACCCCATTGGAATATGATGGAAAGTTATATTTGGATGAATTGATGGATTGGATCTTGGAGATTGAGAAGTATTTTGATTTTGAAAACACTGTAGAAGAGAGGAAGGTGAAATAAGCCTGTACCCGGTTGAAGGGTCATGCATCTCTTTGGTGGGAACATTTGCAAGTTGATACATAAAGGATAGGTAAAGAGAAGATTAAGACATGGGATTAGATGATTATTAAGTTGAAATCAAAGTTTATGTTGATGAATTAGCAAGTGGATTTGTTTCAGAAGTTGCAAAATTTGAGACGGAAGGAATCTAGTGTGAAGGAGTACACCGAAGCATTTTACAAGTTGAATATCAGATCTAGACATGTTATGATGAATTTGAACAAGTTGCAAGATATTTGAATGGATTGTGGATGTCTATACAAGATTAACTCACTTTGATCAAATTGGAGAGTGTCGAATAGGCTTACGAGTATGCGCTAAAGGCAAAAGAGAAATTAAAAAGAAGACATGAGCAGAGACAGAGAGGCAGAGGTGGAAGGTTTACCAGAGGAAGATTTAAAGGAGGAAGAGGATATACCAGAGGAAGAGGAACCAACCTAGATCAGAGCAAGGACAAGGAAGTGAGTAAAGAAGGTAATTCATACCGAATGGATGATAGAAATTTCTACCGAAGGAGAGAACCAAATGGTTACCAAAATGATAATTTTGGAAGACAAGACAAGAGGACATTTACAGGAACCTGTTTTAAGTGTGGAGGATAAGGACATCGTGCATTCAAGTGTAAGAAGACAAAAATTACCAGAAGAGAAGTAGTTGTGAAAGAAAACCCCACCAGATCAGATAATAAACCAAAAGATGGAGAACTATTGGTGATGAGGAGAGCTTTGTGTCATACCAGAGGAGATGAAGAGCCCCCGTAGAGAAAGAATTTGTTCAAAACTAGATGTAAGGTATTCGGTAAGTGTTGTAAATTTTTTATTTATAATGGTAGTTCAGATAATCTTATTTCAAAAGAAATGGTGAATAAGTTGAAATTGGAGAGATTGAAACACCCTAAGCCTTATCAGATAGCATGGATTCAAGATGAACATAAGTTGTTAGTAGGTGAGAAATGTTTGGTGAAGTTGAAAATTGGGAATTATCATGATGAAGTCTTGTGTGATAGTATGCTTATGGATATTTGTCATCTGTTGTTGGGTAGACCTTGGAAGTTTGATAAATAGGCAGTACATGATGGGAGAAATAATACATACACTATTGTGGTCAATGGGATGAAGCAAACCTTGTTACCCTTGGAGGAACCTTTGAAGAATGAAGTCTCTATGAATGCTATAATCTATTTGGTAGATGGAAGGAAATTATTAGATGGATTGAAACATGAGAATGTGTGTTTTGTCTTAATTCCTAAGAAGATTGAGAAACCAGAACTGAAAGGAGAACACTTGAAAGAGATAAAAGATTTGCTGACAGAATATGAGCACATCATTTCAAATAATGTACCCCATGGATTGCCACCTATGAGAAGTATTAGTCATTGCATGGACTTGGTTCCTAGAGCTAGTTTTCCTAACAAAAATGCACACCGGTTGACACTAGCAGAGAATGAAGAACTGAATAGACAAATGTAGGAGCTATTGAAGAAAGATTTTATCTAAGAGAGTTTGAGCCCTTGTGTAGTACCAACAGTATTAGCATCTAAGAAGAATGGAGAGTGGAGAATGTGTACTGATTCTAAAGCAATAAACAAGATCACATTGAAATACAAATTTCCTTTGCCTAGGATGGATGACATAATGGATTGTATGAGTGGAGCAAAATACTTTACAAAGATAGATTTGAAGAGTGGAAATCATCAGATCAGGATCAGAGAAGGTGATGAGTGGAAGACAACATTTGAGACAAATGAAGGATTGTATG
Organism: Cryptomeria japonica; assembly: GCF_030272615.1. NCBI lineage: Eukaryota > Viridiplantae > Streptophyta > Pinopsida > Cupressales > Cupressaceae > Cryptomeria > Cryptomeria japonica. The sequence continues at coordinate 118,766,682 of NC_081411.1, forward strand.
AATGGTTGGTGATTCCTTTTGGATTGTCTAATGCACCAAGTACTTTCATGAGGTTGATGCATGAGAGGTTGAGAGAAGAGAAGTTGCTGATCAATATGAGGAAGTGTACTTTCATGAAGGATGAGTTAGTCTATTTAGGATTTGTGATATCTGAGGATGGTTTGAAGATGGACCCTGAGAAAGTGAAATAAATTGTTGAATGGCCTACATCGAAAAGCATTGGAGAGGTAAGATCATTTCATGGATTGGCTAGTTTTTACCAGAAGTTTATCAGAAATTTTAGTTCAGTTTGTAACCCTATGATTGAGACCATGAGAGGAGATTGGAAGGAATTCAAGTGGGCTATTGGGACTCATTAAATTTGAGTAATTTGAGAGGCCCATTTCAAAGTTTTGCATTTCAGAAAGGCACCTAATCTCATTTAGGTGGCCTAGTTAGAGAGAGGGTAAAATGGAGCCAGTTGATTTCCAAAGGGTAAGGCCTAGGAAGTGTTTCCTACTCCTTTCATTTGGCTTATGAAGTGTTCTACAACTTTTAGTTTTCAGTTTGGATTAGTTTATCAAGTACCCATTTCAAGGGGTGAGCTGAAAGTACATCATAGGTGCAAATGCAGATTTTATTGAGTATCCTACTTTGAGCTCCTATAACTTTTTCCCTGTTGATCATCATGGTGAAATTCAAAGTGTACTAAATTCTATGCATAAAATTGAGTCCACATGCCAAATTTCAAGTCCCTATGAATCCATTTGCTCAGTTTGGCAAGCTCAATCTATATGCAGTTTGTACTATTTGCATAAGTCCCTATTTCAGGAGCTAGTCAAAGCCTCACTTTGCACATTTGTAAAAGATGCCCTGGTGAATTTCATGCCAAAATGTTTTTTTTGGGCTATTTCTGGTATAAAAGACAAGCTATGTTTCAAATTTCAAGCTCCTGCCAATCCATTCGACTAGTTTTCAAAAGGGTTTCTTAAGCCACCTTATTCAATGTTTCATATTTTCATTGCTACATCAGTTAAAGTGGCTATTTTGATGAGCACACTATTTGTACCCTATCAGCTTCCCGATCAAACTAGACATTCTAAGTTTTAATATGTACTTCAAGGTACCTATGCCTTAGATTTGAGGGTCTACAAAGATCGTTTGATATTTTTAAGAAAGCCATCATGAGTTCCTTGCACATTGACTTTATCAGGTTCACAGTGCTGACAAAGCCAGTTGGTCATATTTGACCATTAATATTTCTTCACTCGGGATTCATCTTTAGAAATAGCTTGGCAGAGTTTATGTTTCTATATTAGAGTATATGCCTGTCAGTTTGCAAAGTCCAAAAAGGTGTTTTGACTAGTTTGAAAAATATGTCTTTGGGATTAAATGCGAAAATGTGGCACAGGCACTTGAAAGTCGCAAAACTCAGTTTAATGATCAAAAAATGGTGCCGATCGATTCAAGAGGTATGTTTAAGGTTTGTGAGGCATTTTTAAGGTCAGTTACATGAAAATGATTTTTTTTAGTCGGACCCACTTTGAGGCCCAACCTGGCTCGTGCCCTTGCAGTATTAATTTAACTGGCGATTTGGCCCTTCGAGCATTTCCAGAATTATATTGACATTTCAGAGAAGAGGTTTGCTAGAGGGAGTTGGAGGAATCGGTATAATATTATGTTCTTTTGTGTTGTCTGAAAAACGGGTCAAAGGTATGGCAAGGCTTCCATTTAGGCCAGAAGGTTATAACTTCTAGACATGGCGTGACTGCCAAATATATTATTAAACTTTCAAATAATACATGATTATCAAACATTAAACTCACTCCCTAGCCTTTGCATGGATTAGGAAAGGCATTTAAACTTTAAGTAAATGCATTTGGCTGGCAATAAAAACTTTAGAATTTCAATTGCAAGGTGTAGTTCCAAATTCTAGAACTCTATTAATGTCCTCCCTGCTATGCGAATGGAGTGGCAACGTAGAAGTTTTGAGGAGAGGAAAATGAAAGAGAATTAAAGTTTTAAGAAAATGTCGATGGCAGATGTATTGCCAAGATAAATCCTCCTGTAACAGCGTGGCATGTTTTGAAAGAGGCAACATCTAAACCTCCAAGAAAATACAGATTCACTGCTAGGAGCCTCCTCCCTTCTCTACGTGGTGTGAGTTGAAGGAGACATTAAACCTGACAAATCAAATTTTCCAACATCTTTCCTAAATGGAGAATGTTGTTGAAAAGGCATTCATAAACTTTTAGCAAATGAAGATAACATCAATATGCAATGGCATGGTGAGTAGACCACGTTAAACCTTCAGCAAACAGGTAAATGGTTCAAACCTTCAGGCAAAATGTTGTTGGCAAGCATAAAGCCAGTTAAATGCATCAAACCTTTCCCAAAGCATCCTCCTTGTATGGTAAATCTCCTGGAGTGGCAGTGCAAAACATTGAGGAGGAGCATTTTTTAATGTTCAACCAAATTCATTGGCAGATTTAAAGCCAATTTCCCCCACGTGGTGTGAGTCTGGCATGTCAGATGGAGGTTAATGAAAAGTTTCATTCAAGCAAAACACAAGTAAAGGTGTATAGGCTAATCCTCCTCTTGCACAATGTTTGGTGGGAGCCAATTAACTTGCAAACAGAGCTTTGGCAGGTGTAAAACAATTTTCCCCCAATTTTGGCATTGAAAAGGGCTGAAGAAAGTTTTAGCAAATGTATTGACTTGTGTAAAAATCCTTCCCTCATGTGCCTCTTCATCAATTCTCCTACGTTAGGTTTGGAAAGACATTTTAAGTTTCAACAAATGCATTTGGCAACCATTAAAACTCTCAGGAAAACTCTCAGAAATTATAGTTCCAGCCGTAAGCTTTAGTCCCACATTGGTTGGGGGATGAAAAAATTTTGTATTTAAAAGTAATACCCCACATAAGTATAGTGTCAAAGCCTTGAAGGATTTTGACGCAAGGTGCTAGTTGACGCCTAGTGGGCCCCACGTGCATGTGCATGAATCTTGAGGTGAGGCTACCTGATGACCAGGTGGACCCCACATTTGTACAGTTCCTGAGGAAAATTTTGTAGAGAATGGACGAGTTAACTGGTGAGTAGGTTCGAGGTGATTGGGTGGTGATCACTATGTCGCAAGGCGAAGATGCACGAAGATAAACCATTGCGAATCAACAACCAAGCTTGTGCGGAAAAGGACGCGCTAAAGATCGAGCAAGTTCATTGAAGATCAACGGTGGTCGCCATGTCGTGAAGTGAAGGTGCTCACCGGTTAACCATCATGACCTAGTGACCAGTGACATGGCTGGTCCAAGTGGTGGTCTAGCTAGTGGGTCCCAGTGAGATGGCGTTGATGTGGCTGACAAGTGGCAGACAAGTGGCGATGATGTGGCTGACAAGTGGCAGATGGATGAGGTGTCATCCCAGGTGGCGAATAGTGGACCTTGCTGACAAATCACAAGCTACCACGTGGTAGGGCATTAGGTGAAAATTAGGCAAAAAATTAAAGTTAAATATATAGTTTCAACTATAGAGTAAAATTGGAAAATTTAAATGATGGCTTGCTATTCAAGATTAATTCACTGAGAGGGTATTCTTTACCTGAAATAGCAAATATTATATACCATTAGAAAGCTCTCGGGATGAGGAATCCATTCACGTAGTTTGTTTAAAAAAAAATGAGATATTTTGAGAGAAGTTTTCACGGGAAGAAGGGGAGATATTTTTGCAATTAGAGAAAAGGGGACACATGGCAACTTCTAATGCATTATGGTTTTTTCCCCTTCCTTCATATTCCCATTTCTTCTCAATTGTAAGGGTTCCAAAAATTTGGAGAAATGCTCCAATTTTTCATGGTTTCCAGTTCTGAGTTTTCTTCAAGATTGTATAGGGAAATGTCCTTTTCCAGATAATAGAGTATGATTCATGCTATAGGTGTTTCTAATTGCATGTTTTTATGTATGTAAGGCATGCATAAATTCGCACAAAATTTGTCTCTGAAGTTTATTTTTATTTTATTCAAATCAAATCCTTAAGGAGGATCAAGTTTGTCATGAGGAGCTGTGTCTGTGAGTGTAATGTTTTCTTGTAGGTAATCCTTCAAGGAATATTTTAAACTCTGTGAGCAAATATTAATAAAATAGGGTTCATGTTCTGGATTTGATATTTTGTGTGAATGAGCTGAGTAGTGCATTTATGTAAGGCATTAAATGCAGGAATACTTAAGGATGAAGATAGATTTGCCAGTAGAAATTTTCATCTATAGTTTGATGTGTGAATCTGTTGCCCTTGGTTAAGGCGTTGATCTTGCAATCAAGGGGATTCTCAAACAATTTAAAAATCCAAAATCAGAATATCTTTATTTTATGTTCTGTTTGAAATGTTTCATCTATCTCATGCTCAAACATAGCTAATTTGTATGTGTAGATCTAGCCCATCTGCAGTATCCTACTTGTTGTTGAGCCTTGGTGAGATCTATCTGCTTCTATTGATGTTGTCATATGTGTGTAATGGGTTTAATTTTAAGCATCAAAGGTATACCCACCTAGGTTTTGTAGAGCTTGAAGAGTAGAAGGATTCATATCCTTGTTATGTTGTCCAAACACTGACGTTTTCATAGATTGAAATTGATTTTTCATAGATCAATTTGTAGGTGTACTTGGGTTGACCAGTTTTGGTGAACAACATGGACCACTAGAGAAAACAAAAGTTTTGAACATTTGAAGCAGAAAGTAACTGAGTATCCTATGTTGGCTTTACCAGATTTCAATAAAATATTTCAAGTGCATTGTGATGCAAGTGGAACAACAATAAGAGTAGTCTCAAGTCAAGAAGGGAGAGAAGTAGCTTATTTTAGTCAGAAATTCAATGATGCTCAAAGGAGATATTTAGTGTATGATTATGAGTTCTATGCCATAGTTCAAGCCTTGAAGAAGTGGAGACTTACTTGTTGCCTAAGGATTTCATGCTGTATAGAGATCATCAAGCTTTGTAGTATTTAAACAGTTAGAGTAAGTTGAATCAGAGACATATGAGATTGGTAGAATTATTACAGAGTTACACCTTTGTGTTGAAGCATAAAAGTGAGAAATCTAACAAAGTTGTTAATGCATTGAGTTGGAGAAGGAATCTGCTGATAGAGATGAGAGTGACAGTATTAGGATTTGAAGATCTGAAGACCTTATATGATGATGACCCACATTTTGTAGAACCTTAGAAAGCATGTAGAGAACCGATTATGGTAGATATAAGCAAGTGGTTGGATTACTTCATTCAGGATGGGATGTTATTCAAAGGAGTTCAGTTGTGCATACCTAAGAGCTCTATGAGGGAGAATTTGATAAAGGAGAAACATAATGGAGGACTAACTATACATTTTTGTATTGATAAAATAGTAGCATTGGTGAGTGAGTAGTACTTTTGGCCCCAAATTCATAAGGATGTTAAGAGATATGTGCAGAGTTGTAGAGTTTTCAAGTTACAAAGGGTAGTAGTTAGAATGTGGGATTGCATAAACCTTTGATAGTACCAGTAAGACCTTGGGAGGATATAAGCATGGATTTTGTACTTGGATTGCCTAAGACACCAAGAGGGAATGATTCTATATTTGTGGTAGTGGATATATTCTCAAAGATGGCTCATTTCATACCTTGTAAGAAGACATCAGATGCATTGCATGTAGTAGACCTATTTTTCAAGGAAGTGGTAAGGTTGAACAGATTACCTAAGAGCATAGTTTTAGACAAAGACACTAAGTTTGTTGGCTATTTTTGGAGAACACTTTGGAAGAAGATGAAGACAGATTTGAAGTTAAATTCTACTTTTCATCCATAGACTGATGAACAGACAAAAGTTGTTAACTGGAGTTTGGGAAACTTGTTGAGATGTTTAGTGGTAGATAAAACTGGATGTTGGGATTTGACCCTTGCACAAGCAGAGTTTGCCTACAACTATTTAGTGAATAGAAGTACCGAAAGAACACCTTTTGAGATTGTTACCAGAGTGCATCCTAGATATATCAGAATTAAGAGACATTAGCAGTGAAGACCAGACAAGTTCAAAATAAGAATACTTTACAAATCACATGGCACCATTGCATATTCAGGTTAAGAAGCATTTGGAAGAGATGAATATAAAATATAAGGATAAGGCAGTGTTGTTCTCAAAAAAGAGGAAACCAAGTTCACCTGCAATCTATCTATGAAATAGCCAACTTCATACAATGAAGAACTTTAGGACTTGGACAACATAACAAGGATATGAATCCTTCTACTCTTCAAGCTCTACAAAACCTAGGTGGGTGTACCTTTGATGCATTGACTCAGACCCATTACACACATATGATAGCATCAATAAAAGCATATAGATCTCATAAGGCTTAAACAACTAGGAGGTTACAACGGATGGGCTAGATCTACATTGACATCTCAACTAAGTTGAAGCATGAGATAGGTGGAACAAACTAAAACTAAAAACATAAAAGAAAATGGATATTTAATTTTTAAGAAATCTCAGAGAATCCCAGAATCTACAAGAACAGTGCCTTATCCAAGGGCATGGAGTCATACATCAAACTGCAAATGAAGAACCTCTACTGCAAATCCATCTTCATCATCTAATATTCCTGCATTAATGCTTTACATAAATGCATTACTCAGCTCATTCACAAAATCATCAGATCTTGAAAATATATTCCATTATTTATGATTCAATATAGAATTTAAATTCTTCCTTGAAGAATGCCTACAAATAACCACAACAATCTCCTTGAGATGACAAATTCCAGCCTCCTTGAGGATTTAATTTGTAATAAAGAAATATATATCTAGAGACAATCTTGTGTGAATTTATGCTTGCCTTACATACATATAAACCAGCAACAAGAAACACCTACAACAAGAAGATATACTCCATTACTTGAAAGAAGACATTAGACTATACAAAGTCTGGAAGAAAACCTCAGAGATGGAAACACAAAATATGGAGCTCTTCTCACAAAAATTCAAGAACCATTACAAAATGAGAAGACCTTAGAATAAGAAGGAAGAGAGAAGAATTTCGGATTTCATCTCAGACAATGACAAGTGCCAAATCTTTCTGCATTAACTACTCACACACTTGGCCTGCAGAAAACATTCTCTGACAAACTAAAAAATCCTTCTGAAATCCCATGACAACTACTCTTGAGATACTTGATGTGTGCAACAACTAACTATAGAAACAAACTTCTCGGATTGAGAGCTTTCCATTGATATCTAATACTTGTATATTCAGGTAAAAAAATATTCGGCTAATGAATTAAACTCTCTCTACACAACAGTCATTTAAATTTCTGCATTTTACACTATAGTCTAAACTATGTCATTTAACTTTGACTTCTGCCTTCATCCTCCTTCTGTACTCTACCACGTGGCATGATTGGCTCCTAAGTCCCTATCCTGCCACCTTAGCGCGATCGGACTCACCACCCGAATGAAGCTCTTCTTTGTTGCTGGATAGCGAGGAATAACATTTAGGGCACTTTTCCATCACAACCTAGTGACCACCATTGGATCTTCTTCAGATCTACTCTCTCATGAGGTCTCTATTTTTTTGGGTGTTAGAATTTTATGCTAGCAAGCTGGAGACTGTTAATGAAATTGCTTTGGTCGTGAGATCCCGAATTGGTTTTTACCACTCATCCCTTTTTGTCGGGCCCACCACATGTTAGCCTCTTGTTCACCTTTGGATCCAACTAGGCACCACCTTAACCACCACATCACCTTAGGCTAGACCTTCTACTAAACCTAGGCCCACCTTGTCACCAAGTCACGATGGATACTCTAACGAGCGGTTTCCCATCGCCACCTAGTGACCATCGTTGGATCACTGCAATCACTGTCCGATCATCTACGATCTACTCGGCCTTTAACTTACCTTAGCCGCTCTCTTGTTGGGTCCCACCACTTGGTCACCATGTTGTGAGCGTATTCATTTGGGGCACTTCACAAGTGCGGTACAATGACAGTCGTTGATAGTCTAAAAATTTTACTCCACCGTTGATCTTCCTTGGATCTGTCATTGGATCTTCTCGATTTGCATGACCCTTAGCCTCTTCTCGCCAGCCTGTCCCAAAAATTGGACACCTTGAGATGCGCACACACATGGGATCCACTAGGCCACAAGCTACCTCTTGCCAAAATCCCTTAAGCTTTGACACTATAGAAGTGTGTGGCTTTGTATTTAAATACAAAATATTTCCTTCCCACAACCAATGTGGGATAAATGTTTATGCCTGACGACTTTTACTTGGAAGTTTCTTAAATGCCTTTACTTTTCTTTGGCACGCGAGGAGAATTCCTCCAAGGGGTACATGGAATTGGCTTTATTATTCATGCCCTCAAACCAAGCGATTCAGATTGATTCACTAAGTGCCATTTGAAAGTGCAGAGAAAATTTTTTAAATGGGCCTCTCAAATTGACTCAAATTTTATGAGTCCCAACAGGTAGATGAGAAGAGGAGACATAAGGAATTTTAAGTTGGCGATGAAGTGATGGTATATTTGAGAAAAGAGATATTCTCGGTTGGAACTTATAACAAGTTTCAAATGAAGAGGTTTGGACCTTGTAGGATTTTGAGGAAGTTTAGTTCTAAAAATGCATATGAAGTGGAGTTACCCAATAGTATAAGCATTTCACCTATGTTTAACATTGCAAATCTTCATGAGTGTCATGAACAAGAATTCAGTGAGAACAATGTTGCAGACTTGGAGAAATACTTACCTGAGAAGGAACTGGATCAGATTGAAGAGATTTTAGATAGTAGGATTGGGTGTAGTACCCAGAGCAGTCAGTATAAGGAATGTCTTGTGAAGTGGAAGGACAAACCAGTTGAAGATTCATCTTGGATTTCTCAAGAAGAGGTAGACCACCTTGGTTTTCCTTTGACCCCAACAAACTGAGAGGCTCACTTTTTCAATAAACTCAGATGTCTGATGCAAGAGCATCCTCGGTTCATAACAATCTTACATCAACCAAAACTATTTTCTTTTATTTTTCTTTCTATTTCCAGTTTCAATTTTCCTTTCCGTGTGTCCCAGTTTTGGCTCACTAGATCCTATGGAGTTGGATTCTACTTGAAGACTTCATCATATTTCTTGCTTCCAGACTGCATTGCATTTGGTTCATTTTTCGGCAAGATATCATTGCTAGTTTTCATGATAGTTTCCTATTACTGGTTGATAGTCCTTTGTTACCAATTGATAGTCCTTTGTTATCGATTGACAATCTTTTGTTACCGGTTACATGGACTTATTTTGGTGATCTACCAGCACCCCTTTCTGAAGCTTGCATAGCCTTGGGCATTGATTTTGATGTTCCTTGGCATGTGGCTGACCTTTTCCTATGATCTATGTTTCATCCTTTATATTTTTCAGAGGAATCTCTTGGCAGAGGCCAAACTTGTTTACTTTCACATTAGGTATTGTTCTTCAGGTTTTGATCCTTTTTGGGCTAACTGGATCCTTTGGATTGATATATATATAATTATAATCGTGCATTAGAATGTAATAGAAATCAAGAAGAGAATCAAATAACTAGACTGTGTGTAAAAGATAGATCTAAAGATTCAAGGACTTGGTTGTGACCTACTATGTATGTTCTACCAGGCCTATGAGTCAGTATGTTGTAACCTAGTTTTTACTAGTTGGATGTAATCAAGTTTCATGCAATAAAAAATCTATTATGCATTTCCTCCATCATATCTATTTATTTCCATTGTGTTTACTCTTTCTTACCAGTCCAGATTGATCTCTTTGAGGTCCCTCACTAGTTACTACTTCACAAGACCCTACACAAAGTGTGCAACCTGACATTCAAGATCCCCAACAATAAGGGGAGCCTAACATGGTTGATCAAGATGACCTCTCCCTAGAAGTACAGACATTCCTACAAGATTCATATAATCAAGAAATGATGAAGAAATTCATTTGACATAACCCTAGTGGCCTTCTAAAGACTCTTATTGAAAATGGAGCTCGCCTTCCCCCTGATTTAGATAGGTCCATTCTTGATCAACAACCACAAGGAGACTTTTCTCCTTCTCACATCATCACACCTATCCTCCAACCTTAATAAATCTCACCTCCGCATATCATTCAACCCCAATTAATAGCACCCGCGATATCCATCCCGGTGGTTTCCATTCCACCTTCTTCCTTCTTAACATCCATGCCAATATCCAATCCGATCACATCTATTCTCCAACATGCTTCTATACCATCTTCTTCTACCCAACCACATGTCTCTATTCCACAATTGATGTAGGAACATTGGAGTAGTTCAAACAAACACCTTGGATTTGATCCCGGTGAGACATCGATCCCATTATTGGCTCGATATTTGTGTGGTCTTACCAGTTGGTTTTGCAGTATGTGAAATCGGGTTGCGGGTGATCTCCATAACTTGTAGATCATTCAGTGATGTTGCTTTGGGCCTTATCCGATGTTCCCAAAGGACCACATGATTTTTTATGCTTTGGAAGTTGTTCATGGTGATTTGGGCCGGCGTGTTATTGTTTATATGTTTTATCAAGAACTGGTTGGTCTTTGGTTGACTTGATCGAGTTGTTATTGGTTGTGGATGGTACAAAGCAGAAATTTAGTGATTCATTTTAGGACAACAAATAGAGGAGAGAGATCGAAGAAAGTAGAGATTGAGTGAAGATGTATTTTTGAGAGAGATTTTGGTCCCAAGGGACTGAAGTCCGGATCAGTGTAGAATAATGCAAACTATTACTGGAAACCTATTTGTCAAGTAGAAGATCCGTGGATCTTAGATTTTGTGTTGGATGGAATATTTTGTAATCCTAGGTTGCAATCCAGCATGTGTAGCCGTTGAAGGCTTATGTAATTTTTTAACTGATTGTAATGATGGATATATTTATTACCGATTATTTCTTGTCTTGCTTCTACCAGTTAGGGTTGCTTATCGATTAAACCTTGTGTTCTATTACCAGTTGCCATTATCTTGCATAGTGTTTTGTGTTAATCCAGTATCTTGTATGGGGTTTTGTGTTATGAGATGTAAGGTGGGGATGTCTTCCATTGGATCTCCCTACCTTGACTGCGTTAAGTGGTATCAAAGCTAGTTTGTGAACCTGTTCATCGAGGAAGACTTCGTTATGTACTAGTTGGTTAGAAAGGAGGTTGAGGCAACTTGTAGACTTGTTCAGATTTTTGAATGTGAGGTAGTAGAAGGCTTGCAAGAAGACTATCAAAACTAGAGATTGATTTTGAGGTAGTTAGTGAGTGGAGACTTGAACAAATCGCCAAACTGAGGTAGGCTACAAAGTGGACCGGTAGATCGCCAAGGATAGGCAACCAGAATCTATAGACAAACTGCTAAACCCTTGTAGGAGTTGCAAGTACCTACTAACAATCGCCAAACTAGATCAAGTGATGGGAATTAGTTTTCAATTAACTTTAAGATTCTAATGCAGGAGCACCAGATTCCTTCAAACCAACACTTTGGATTCAATCTCGATATTGGCCTAGTATTGGTATGCTCGTATCGATTGGTTTTGCAATATGTGGAATTGGGTTGCAGGTGATCTCCATAACTTGTGGATCATTGAGCGATGTTGCTTTGGGCCTTGTCTGATGTTTCTTGAGGACTGTGTGATGTTCCATGCTTTGGAAGTTGTTCTTGGTGATTTGAGTCGACGTGTTATTGTTTATATGTTTCATCAAGAACTAGTTGGTCTTTGAAAGACTTGATCAAGTTGTTATTGCTTGTAGATGGTATAAAGGGAAAATTTAGTGATTCATTTTGGGATAGCAGACAAAGGAGAGAGATCGAAGAAAGTAGAGACTGAGGTATGTAGTTTCCAGAGAGATTCTGGTCTAGAAGGAATGAAGTCCATGTTGGTAAACAAATTTGTCCTCATTAGATACCTTTCAAAAATGACTCCTAAATGCCCAAATTGAAAGACAAAAAACTATAACCAACAGTTGAGTCACTTGCAATGGTGAGTGAAAGTGCTCTCTAAATTTTGATATGAAGGTGTCGCTCCCTTCATTGGATAAAAATGTATATTTTTTGAATATTCTTTTAACCAAAAAGCAATAAAAGAAAACTAACATCTTCTCATAGCCATGACATATATGCAAATAGTAGATTTATAATGAAGTGAATGAAGATAATTAAAACATAATTTAATTATCCACACCTAGGAAAATACCCTTCCAATAAATAAAAATGCTCTGGACTTTGATCGAGTCTCTCTCATGCCTCAAAGGACAAGGGGGATGAGAATACCTAGACAAAGAGTTAACAACAGACTTCTTTCCAAATACAAATTATTTCTGAAATCAAAGTTTCAGAGTCAAATGCATATACATAGTTTGATGTAACAGAAAAACCAATAAAAGGAAATTACAAGAGAGACAAAGCTCATTGTAATAAAAAGAAAATATTGGCAAATCCATAGGTCAACAAAATCTTCTTCATTCTATCAATGCCCAAAAATGTGAGCTCATAGACTCAACACTTCCGAAAAACAAAAACTGTGCAGTCCAAAAAATAATGCTGCCTCTTCATTTTTTTTTACAGTAGAAAGAGAATGAAAAGAAAAGAAGAACCCTTACTCTTTTCTTTCATTACATATATATAGCTGAGAATTTCAGTTATCAATAACTAATTCTTGAAAACATTATTAATTAATCTTTTCCTTTATCTTCTATCTTCTTCCGACAACTCTTTTTAATTTTGTTTCAAATATTTTATCCTCCATTCATTTCTGAAAAATATTTGAAGAGAATGTAATTTAAACACATCTAATTATGTGTTGATAGGTGGTCATTTATTTTATATCTCCGTTTCAAATGTGAGCTTCTCATAATAATATTTTTCCCATAAATTTGTATAGATCCATACTCAGAGATCAATAACGTTGGAATGTGATAGTATTTGTCCAATCGCTCTGGTGAGGATTTAGAAAACTAGGTTTTATAAAACCTGTCAAAATTTCAGCTCAATCCAACGGTACAATGGAAAGTTATGCCCCCATACTAAGATTGATTTTTCTATCTTAGAAAATCTGTGGTTACTGGTTGCATTGAAAACTATAAACAATATACATGTCAAAACTTGCACATGGATCACAACTTTGAGCTGCCATTTGAAAGAATGAGCTCTATTTTATGACAAAGCTCTTTTATAATAGAGGGGGATTGTAACTCTTTAGATTTTTTGTAATATTGTGAGCTGTTGAAACAATTCTTTGAAAATATTATCAACTAGTATCAACATATGCATTAATAATTAAATTCATATTTCAAGAAGCCGAATCTTCCTTTGTAACATGAAAGTTGGACTTTGTATGTGTTAGTGTGGTTATCTCAAAAGTCATCCAAACACTTTTACTCTCAGCTCGATGATCATTTTTAAAAACATACACTTTCTGAACTTGTGAACCTTGAACCTTGAACCTTGAACCTTGAACCTGCAAGGTTCAATAGTTCAAGTTCAATGACCAAAAATTACAATGCTTGAAATTTGAACTTTGAACCTTGAATCTTGAACCTTGAACCTGCGAGGTTCAATAGTTCAAGTTCAATGACCAAAAATTACAAAGCCTGAAATTTGAACTTTGAACCTTGAATCTTGAACCTTGAACCTTGAACCCTAAACCTTGAACCTGCGAGGTTCAATAGTTCAAGTTCAATGACCAAAAATTACAAAGCCCAAAATTTGAACTTTGAATCTTTTGAACCTATGAGCTTGAACCAAAAAGCTTCAATAGTTCAAGTTCAAAAAAAAATTACAATGCCCACTCTAGTTGAATTCGAACTTTGAACTTGAACCTGAACTTTGAACTTTGAAAAGGTTCAAGGGTCAAGCTCAATGACAATTGTTCTCTTCGGTTGCCATGGAAAAACCTGCATAACATTTTACTAAGAGCCTCGTTTCTTATAAAATTTTAACTATGGAACAAATAAACTACATACAACATAACCCAGAAATCAATTTTGTATATGGCACATAAAAATTAAGATTTAATTGTTTGGGCATATGGGTAACCCAAAAATTAAACAATTAAAATCTCCCAACTGACATGGAGTTTGGCTATAAAAAATGGTCATTTTGGAGAAGAGGATGTTAAAATTATCTCTGCAAAAGGATTTTATGTCATCTTTCACAGAATTTGGAAAACAAGGACTTCTTTGTGACTGACAGGTAGGGGATGTCCAAGAGGGTGCTTGAAAGTTTGAGCAAAGGTGACCAACACTTTCAACATTAAAACATTAGCAATAGCTGGTTTTTAGCTAATTATGAGGCTTTAGGCAGGAGCAAAAATATAGGGGTGATAGTCCAGATTAGTGCAAAATAGTGCAAACTATTACTAGAAACCTATTTGTCGAGCAGAAGATCTACGGATATGAGATTTGTGTTGCATGGAATATTTTGTAATCTTGGGCTATGGTCCAACATGTGTAGCCGTTGAAGGCTTATGCAATTTTTTAACTGATTATAATGATGGATTTATTTGTTACTGGTTATTTATTGTGTTGCTTCTACCGGTTAGGGTTGCTTACAGGTTAAACCTTGTGTTCTATTACCGATTGCCAATATCTTTTATAGTATTTTGTATTAAACCAGTATCTTGTATGGAGTTTGGTGCTATGCTATGAGGCAGGGAGGTCCTTCATTAGATCTCCCTACCTTGACTGCATTAACAATCCTCCATTTCCCTCAATAATGCTACTAATTTCATCCACGATTCACTTCCTCCCATCACACAATTTGTAGGTCGCAACCAATTGTCACTCAAGTCCCCGTGACATCGGTCATCACATCTCAAATCCCCGCTTCTTCATCGTATCAATACATTAGTGGTGGTGATATACCCTTCATGACTAATTCGATATTAGGGGTAAACACAATCCATCATACCCAAAATCCACAGTAGGATGTCATCAAGGAGGTCCAATACATGAAAAACATCATCAAGAACATGAAGGAAGTGACTAATAAGAGAAAACCTTATTCGTTTGAGGAATTATGTCCTTGTCCTTATGCCCCATCTATATCCATTCACCTTAACCACCAGGGTTTGAGATGCCTAAGTTCACTAAGTATGAGGCCAAGGGGACCCCCCAGACCATGTCTGTGAGTTTCATCTCTTATGTCAAGAAGTCTCCTATAGAGACATATTGGTGCAGGAGCACCTTCACAATTTTGGCTTGTTTGATCTTGATGGGATCATGAATTGAATAAAAGAATATTTTAAGAGTCCAAGTGTGCATGTTAGGTTTCATTATAGTTTAAGTTTATCTTAGGATTTTTTAGATAGTTTTTCTCAAGTTTTCTTTCCAGTTTTGGCCCATAGTGCCTTGTAATTCAAAAATGGCATTATAATGAAATTGTGTTAAAAACCTTGTAACAAGCCTATAAATGAGTTGGAGTAGGTGTATTTATTTACTTGACACCATCTCAAATGGTTAGGTGAAAGATATTTGTCTTGTAGGTAAAAAATGCATTAAGAGTCAAAAATTGCCAATGTTGTCAAGCAACATTTTGACAAAAAGTGAGAAAAGTTGTAAAATCACTCTACAAGGTAGTTATGGGCACCATAATGGTTGGAATGGTTTCAATGTGACTATATAATGACACTTCAAACATTTTAAATAGGTTGGCTTTGTATCAGCAAGAGGAAATTAATAAAATATGACTGTTTTCATGCTTTTTAAGCTTAATCTACTATAACAGTCCATACAGAGAAATATTTTTGTACTCTTCTTTCATGGGAGTTTGTGTCATGGTTTTATGAAGGTTTTTAATTCTTTGTGTTAGGGTTTTTATTATTTTTTGGTTTATCAAATAAAATCTTTTTAGTTTTGCCAGTTCGTTGCCTTGAACTGGGGTTTTGAGGAAAATGGGTTGAAACACTTGGTCTTCATGGGTAACCAAGCAAAACTAAACCTTGGAGACTAAGTTGGACCCTTGTACATATTGTATCTTAATTTTTTTCTATCAGTCATGATGGAAAAGATGAGTTTGAGAACTTATTAGGCAAGTTGGCTAACTTAGCTAGTAATCTTCCTTTATGCTCAAAATTTGGTTTCTAAGCATCAAGTATTGAAACAAACATGGACATGGGTCTGCACCTATCCTATAATATTTTTCAAGGGATTGGATCACCTTGTTTTATCCATTTGTTCATTATAAAGTATCATTGTTTGTAAAGGGCATCGAACTCCCTATTTTGGGAAATATATTGGTTTTTGGCACCAAGATTGTCTTTGAAACCTTCTATGCATGAAGACTTCACCATTATTGTTCAAGACAGAGTTAAATTTTTGTTAAAAAGTTTATATATGATTTGGTGCAGGCATTTTAGAAGTTCTAACCTCTATTGTGTAGAAAAGACAGTGAAAACTTAGAAAAACAGTGATTTTGACAGTGTTTTTGTTCTTTTTCAATTTGTTTGCCAAGTGTTTGGAATAATGCCTTATTGTTAGTGGTAGGGCAGGCATTCGTATGTTGTGGCAGAGGATTATTAGTAGTGTGGAGGCTTGAACTAAGCTTATGAGTGAGATACTATGGTGTAAGAACTAAAACCCTCACCAAACCCTACATTTAAGCCTAAAATTGAGGATAGTCTCAAAACCCACCTCATAGAACCTAGGACTTGAAAAATCATTGATTTATAGCATTGTGATACCCATCCAAATCAACTCCCAAGGTGGAATTGGCCATCATTGGTTAGTATGAGCAAAAATACCTCAAATTAGGCCTACTCGGCTAGTAGCCCTTTTTAGCCTTGTTTTGCAAAAAGTGTGAACCTGATTTGTGCAAGGTTGAATGATCTTGAAGAATCATTGGAATAAATTTTAAAAAACTCAAGGAAACCTCCTAGCACCTCAGTATGATTAGAGTTTCTATATTTGGGGTTTAGACCTATAGTAAGGGTTTGAGTAAGTCATGAGTAAGTGAGCTTGAACTAGGTCTTTGAGAACTAAACTAGAAACAAGTCTTTAACTCCTTGTCTAAACCTTTTGAAGAAGCTAAATTCTACCAAGAAACAATATAAACAATGTGTGGTGAGCAGGGGTATCCATATGTTGAAGTTGATGGGTTGAGGAAAGAGAGCATGGTAGTTTGAGTTGAGCAAGTGTATGAACAAATGATGGGAAGAGCTCAAGGAGGAAATTTTGGGTTGAGTGAAGCTTGTGAATATTGAAAGTGGGCCTTATAAAGAAAACCAAAACCTTTCCTCTTTCACTTGAAGGAGTCTCTCAACAAGAAGATTATACTTTGCCTTAAGTTGGTCCTCCTGTGGGCTTCTCCCTATCACATATCTTTGTAGGATCTTCTCTAAGAGTCTCATAGGAGATGCTATTGCATGGTTCTCATCCTTGCCTCGAGGTTCTATCACCTCCTTCCCGGACTTAGGAGAAACATTTGTGGTCCACTATGCTTATAAGATTGTCAATGATGTTTCTATGGTGGACCTTTGTAACAAAAAAAAGAGGCTTGGAGAAACCTTCACTAACTTCTTGCAAAGGTGGTGACACCTTATAAAGAAATTTCAGTGGGATATGCAACAACAACATAAAATTAAATTATTTAAGAAAAATATGGTGCCTGAACTATCAAAACCTTGACATCTTAATGCATAAAGTCTTTCTAGAAGTTGGTTGACAAGGGCCTAGCCCTTGAATGTGTCTTGTTAGAGGAAGGTACCCTAAATAATTATCAAAAATAAAGTTATAATTCCTCCTCTTATCACAATGACAAACCAAAGTTTTGGTCTAAAAAAAAGAATGTAGTCAACGATGGTGTTAGTGATGCAAAGTGGGTTTAAACTGTGGCCGCTCCTCCAAAACCCACCATGATGGTGTCACTAATGCAAAGTTTTAAGGGTACTTTAAAGAACTATCAAAAATAAAGTTAGAATTCCTCCTCTTATCACAGTGACAAACCAAAGTTTTGGTCTAAAAAAATAATGTAGTCAACGATGGTGTTACTGATGCAAAGTGGATTCAAACCATGGCCGCTCCTCCAAAACCCACCACCACTAATCACCAATATAATACTCATCAAAACAATCAAAATCAGTTTCAGAGGCCTCCCAAAAATGTTTCAGTCTAGGGGTGACCACCCCAATCAAACAATGACTCCAAGAGAGTATACTCCTCTTGTTGAGCCCATTGAGGGTGTGTTCCAAAATCTTTTCTAGGCAGGTGCGATCGTCCTTCCAATAACTCACCCATTTGATCCTAATCAACCCAAGCCTAGGTGGTACAATGAGAATGAGTATTGTGAATATCATCGTATCAATGGGCATAATACATGAAAGTGTATGAAGTTGAGGATCTACATACAAGAGCTCATTGACAAGGGTGATATTGAATTAGCAACAACAAAACCTGGTAATAACAATAAAAAACTCAAGATGTACCAGGAACCTTTCCCAAAGCATGACAAAGGCAAGGTCTCACCATCTAATGTTGTGAACTATGATTATACCAATCATATAATGAGCTTTGACTTTTTAGTGGGTTGCATTGAGCTTGTAGATAATCATGTCAATGTCATGACTATCCAAGGAGCTAAACCCTCCTCCTTCCAAAAGTTGACCTAGGATCACTATTCAAGGTGATCCCACTCCATCTCAACCAACAAGTAGACCTAACCCTACTAAGATAGTCATTCATGTTGGCATTGAGTTGTCATTGATATATATCGATATTGCAAGAAGGCTACTAGTAGAGGTATGTCATCTGATATGAAGGAGAGTGAATCGGTATGGTGGAAGAAAAGTAGTTATTGAGACTATCAATGACTTCACTGGTATGAGGTGAGATGCATGTGTGTGTTGGCATGTTGAGTGATAACTGGTAGATCTTAAATCAGTATGGAGTTTGGCTGCCTATTTATGATGAAGAGACATAATATTAAAGTAATCACAAACCACCAAAGGTGAAGATATGCTACCAATGTAGTGTGCACTACCGGTTAGCAGGAGGAGAAGGTTTGACTAGTAAAGGTGTGTACCAGTATGAGTTTTCTGAATGTTCAAGTATGAAATGACTGTGTGTCAGTGAGATAAGTGATTGACCGTTGTGATGCCATGGGGAGCTGAGGTGGCAAACATGCAGAGGTCAGTGAAACCTCCATCGACATGGTTGTTGAAACAGCTAGTCGATATTAATGAAACAACCAAAAATCATGGGATTGTAACTGACTAATGCAGATCAAGGAAGAAATAATAATAGAGGGAGATCAGGGAGTAGTTGGTGCCTAGATCAAGGTAAAGAAATCAAATTGCAAGAAGATCTTGAGAAGGAAACAACTGATCTTTTTAAGAGTTGAGAAACTTCAAGGTAGAAAATTATGTACGAGATTGCTATCTTTAGCAAGTATGCATTGGATAATTGAAAACGTGTAAGGATACATTCCTAGAGTATAGGTGATCGATCCAAGACAGACTGGATTGGATCTCATGCAAATTGTGTCAGGTAAAGGAAACCCTAACTGCTTCAAGTTTGAATTGTTTCTTGGCGAGAAAGCTCAAGTTTAAATATGACAACTTGAGATTGTTCTAGCTGTTGCAGTAAGAAGACAAGGGTGAAATTTTTGTCTGTGACCCAAAGAGAAAAAAACTTGAAGTGTGTGTGAGTGAAGTATAGATCTTCAAGGAGAAACAAAGAAAACTAGTATAAGGAACAACCGGTGGAGAGTGCATTGAACACAAAGGTGACAAAATAGTAGAAGTTATGTCTAATTAAGACTGATTGACTATGAGTTGAGAGGTGGAAGACATTGTGAGAGAGGATTAAGAAGGTGATTAGCAAAGCCAAGTTGAAGAGTGGGTGGAGAGAATATAGACCAGTAAGAGTGAAATCGATAGAGGAGAATATTTTAAGGTTGTAAAACTTCATTTGCAATAGTGATTTCATTTGTACATCTAAGTTTTATATTGTTTTCACTAATTTGTAGCTCCTTTAGGTTGTATCTTGGTGTAGGGATTGGTCCTCCTTTGATTTGGTGTTCCTTGGCTTGTGTTATCTTTTCCCATGATTGGCTAAGTTTTGATTTTTTTTGAGTCAGGTATGCTATTAGTTGCTTCAAATCTGTTCTAGGTCTTTGAGGGTTAAGGGTTTAGTTTTTAATCACTTAAAAGTCTGATAAAAAACCCTCTAGCTTCTATTTCTGTATTACTTTATTCACTTAAGTAATGGGTCTTTAAGTCATGTAAAGTGCCCCCCCCTTGTTACTTGCCTAGGTGGTCATTAAATAATTGTAAAAATTTACGCTTTATGCCTTTTCCTAATGGTTATTGGCCCCAGTAAGTATCGTGCAACTCTCAGATAGATCTATGACTTTCATTGTTTTGTTGGGCGGAGTTGCTAGTGTGTTAGCCTCTATGAAATAGCGAAAGGCATAAGTGCGTCCGACCAAGTACATTAGGATCCAGCTTAACGAGACTCCATCTCACTTTGAATATAATAGCTCTCATTGATTCACAGTTGAAATAAGCAAGTAATTTACCTTTTGTGAAATGGCAAAAAGGTTTGGCGAGACCTAGCGGTGAAGACTTTTCCCTGGCTAAAAGGTGATCAAGTTTAAAAGAAATCGATGACTCTCGTTGTTTCATGATAGAGAGATGCTCACAATTTATTCTTCATGAAATACCGAAAGGTTTTTGGGCCCAGGCAAAAGAGGTTCCTAAAAGGCATAACAGATGTGCAGATCCCCGAGATCTAACGACCAGCACAATTTTGTGGGAGGAAGGTGCTCAAAAGATAGCTTTCACGAAATGGTGAAATGACATGGCATTCCAAGCGAGCAGTCCAGCTGGCTGAGATAGCAAGTAAGAAGTTGACACGTCAATTCAGGAATGACCGAATGCTAGGTGGATAAAGGTGAGTCAGAAGACCCATGTTTGTCGGTTTTAAGTAAGCTGTTAAGCATCATGCAAGTTCTTGAGATCTGATGGCTCAGGTGAATTTGCAAAGGTAAGATGCTAGTAGTTTAAAGCCTACGAAATGGCGAAAGAGCCAGTGGGCCTAAAGGAAAGGTAAGGCATAAAGGTAAAGGCCGATCAACTCTGTTTTGATCCAATGGTTCCCATGACTTCTTGGCTACAAACCAACCAGAGATTAATGTTTGTGAAGTCACAAAAGATAGACGCAAGTCACATAAAGGCATGATGTGGCATGACAGCTGCTACTTTTTGTAGAGCTCGATGGTGATGTGTTGAATGACACATGGTTTTAAAAGGTGATTAAGGGCCCGCCAAGGTGTAACCAGTGGTTATGTGGGAATAGCGAAGTAAGACATGTGGCTGACTTAGAACTAAGCTCGAAGGGGCTTCCAGGGCTAATGGCCAAATGCCACGTGGCATTTGTTAACTGGTAAACAAGTGGGGTATGTAATACTCGGATAAAGGTCCCACTTAAAAGGTATTCATCTCAAGATTGATCCAATGCTTCTCATTGTTTCGTTGCCCAAAGATGGAAGCAGATTAACCCCTGTGAAATAGCTAAAATAGTTAGCTGTAAAGATGAGGCGCGGTTAGTGAAAAGGGTTGACAATCCTAGTTGGAGTTAAAGGCTAGGTGGTTAGAGTTCCATCCAATGCTTAGCGTAGCTTCGTGAAAGAAAAATGATTGAGGGTTAAAGCTTGTGAAATGGCGAAAAGGAGGTAAGGCCCGATGCTAAGGCAAAGAGGTTAAGATGGTGTAAAGACTGATTAAGTCTCATCTGATCGGATGATTGGCACAGTTTTGTTAGGTGAATGTGCAGGGATGTTATGCTCTGCGAAATGGCGAAAGAGCAAAAAAGAAAATACACAGGTTTGTTATGACCTGTTGGAGCAAAATTTTTGAATTCTTCTATGAATTCAATTCTGAAGGGACTGCCGAAGCATGCAGTATCAATGTCGTAGTTAAGAGCCTGACTACCGTATATGATCTCACATCAATTGAATGAAGGCATCATTTTGAAGAGCTATTGTAGAGAAGCGGATGCAGAGCAGATTTTTTCAGGTGCAGAACATAATTCTTCAAGCCAAGAACAAGTTCTCTTGTACTCTTGCCTAGCAATTACTTGAAAGTTTGTTTAAATTAGAGTTTTGATCTATTACAGAACTATTGTGGTTAGTAATTAAGTTTCTTGCATAGTAATTTTAAGATGGCACCTAAAAGGGAGTTCTCAGGAAAGGTTAATTACCATGAGAGGGCAATCTATGATGATTTCCTAGAATAATTGACCATGTCAACTAATGTGGCAGCTAAGGTAAAAGAGTTAGTGCCAAGAGCTCCTTGCTTGAAAGTAGGAGAAGGATTATATGACAAAGGCAATTGGCTGAGAGACCCACAAATTGGGTTGTCTGGGTTGGGTATATTCAAGGCCGGATTTGGTATGAGACACTCCCTAGCCCCAATGAACAGTATTTGGGAGTTGGATGTAGGCAAATTGGTGGTCCCTGGAGTATTCATGGATGTGGATCTCCTAACTCAGATTGCACACAACTATGACCCAATTACAAGGAGTGTTAGGGATATAAATAGAAAAACCCTCATTGAAATAAATAATGAGGATTTCAGAAATGCTTTTGGGCTTAGTTAATTTTCCAATTTTTTTGAACCCATCAATTTTAAATCATTAGCTCAGGTTTACAATGCATAGAGGAATCACCTTAGGATTAGGAATGGGCCACTTAAAGAATTCTTTGTGAAGATAGGTGGATTAACAGTTGTAGGACCTAATACTATGGAGCCTTTCTCCTTAAATCTGTTCACCCTAAGAGCTAAGGGATTATACTAGTCACTCTGCCAAATTCTCGGAGAGGATGCTAAAGCAAACATGCCAACTCATTACATGTTAATGATTACTCAAATTCTAAATCCTTCTCTGGCAGTGACATTTGATTGTGCCTCCTACATTACTAATGCAATTCATGAAGGCTTGATAGGGATAAAGAATGGGAGAGTGGATAGGCCTTTTGGATGGTACTCCCTCCTCATGCACCTATTTTTATTCAAGGGTGGTGACTATTTTGTAAATGGAATGGATCTTGTGAAGGAAAAGGATGGAGGGAAGATGCCAGTTTAGTTATGGAGTACAGTCTTGTCATAGGATAGAGAAGATGCTAGCTACTTGAGATTTGATAAGTGCTTTGCATCCAAGATTAGGACTCTTACTCATTCAGAGAGCCCAAGAGTCCCTAAGGTTCTTTTGGAATTCATTAGGCCAAAAGAGTTTTCTGAGAATATTAAAATTGTCCACAATTGGGGTGATATGTACTTATATCCTGTCTCCATAGTTTTCAGAGGCACTCCATTTTTGTTGCCATATCAGGTCCCTCTCAAAGTAGGAATTGCAGAAGTTCTCAGGCAGATTGGTAGTGTGCAAGAGGTAGAGCTAATAGGTAGAGGTAAAGGGACCATTTTTCCTACAATAACCATAGGTCATCAGTTTGTAATAACTAAAGGGGGCTGGAAGTGCTTTGAAGATTTCCTTCAACCCTACCATTTATCAATTGCAGTATTAGGGTGTGTCGACCCTGAAGATTTCTTCAACAACATATTCAGAAAGAGGGTAGTATGCAGAGGTAGACCTCACCAATTCCAATTCCCTAAAGACCTCATCAGGAATGAGTTTGATTTGGATGAGCAAGAGATAAGGAAAGAAAAGTGGGTGGCCTACAAGAAGGCCTTAGATTTTGTGCACCAATTTGACACCAGCTATGACCCTTTCTCTACCTTTCACCCCTTTGAAGAAAAGGTAAAATTCTTAATTCTTTGTTTTGAAGATGTGATGCAGACATTAAAAGAGAAGAGGGAGGTTGTGATTAAGAACAACCCTGAGAAAGCAAGACTAGTTTTAACTAGGTGTACATCTGCCAAAGAAATCCCTCCAGGTGATTACATGCTACATAAAAAGTCCAACTATAGTGTGTTGGTGCCAACAATAGGGGAGCCTTCTACCTCTAGAGGGAAGAGGAAGATACAGGATGTCATTGACATTCAGGAGAGTCCAAAGAGGCAAAGAATGGGAAAGGAAGTATAATCTGATGAACTCTTGTATTCCCCATATCAATCCCCTATTCATATAGGAGATGAACAGGCAACAACTGAGCAACTGTTACAATTAGGCAGTCTTGGAGAGACAGCCTACACCTAAGATGAAGTGGAAGAGGGAATGCTAGAAGAGCCCCTTAATGCTAAGATGAAAATTACCACTAATGAGTTCAAAGGCTAGGAGTTGGATCTTGAGATCAAACAAGCCAATGAGGATTTCTTGGCTGATAATAACTTTGTCACATCAAGAGCTTTCATGCAATTCATGTGGAAGCGAAATATTGATCAATTTAATGCTAGGTGTGAGAAGAGGAAAGGTGAGCAGCCCCACAAGGATCCAGCTATGGTGGAGGAAGAAATAAAGCAAGAAATGGTCACTAAGTTCAAGACCATCACTCCCGAGCAAGGAAGAGACATGGTAGCAAAGGATGGTGTACTCATTCTCCCTAAATGGGATATAGTAGATGCATTGGTTTTATAGGTAGTAAGGAGGGAGACCAAGCCTATGGAAGGAATCACCTTCAGCAAGGACAATGTTTCCCTAGTCATGTGGTCTCTAAAAAGAGATGAAAATAGAAAGAAAAAGGACACCCCACGGTCAAGTTACCTTGGAGGTATGATAGTGAAAAGAGTACAAAGCACTGGGGTGGTAGAAGCTGCAAGCACAGTCCTAGAGACTGCAAAATTTAGTGTTGCAGTGGCAGAGAAAGAAGCAAAGGAAAAAGAAGATCTCCAAGCTAAGTTGGAGATAGTTTTAAAAGCTTATAACAGTACCAAGGAAGAGGTAAGGGGTAAAGATAGCATCATTTCCAAGTTACAAAGCCAGTTGGCAGGATAATACCATCAAGGTGAGTCCTCAACATTGATGATCTCCTCTTCTCCCGCAAGGCCTCCACCCATGAGCCCCATTATTGAATTCCCACCATCTCCAACACCTTCTAGTTCCCAGTTGATTTAGATCACTCCCCATGAATTAGAGAAGCTAAAATAGGCTCAGGCCCTATATGCAAAGAAATATGAAGAGAGAGTAAGGGCTACAATTTTGAGTTTTGTTGACACCATAGGGTCCTCACTAATGTACAATAACATGAGTAAGATTTTTGAAATGTGGAATGAGCTAAATGGAGACAAGGCTATTCTAATGCCTATTTTTGACAAGTGGAAACCTAGAGAGCAGGATATAGAACTTATTTGTGTATCCTATGATGAGGTAGGGGCTGACCCCATTATTAAATCTACCAATGATATGAGAAAGGATTTAGTAAAATTAATAGGAGGAGTAGATAATGCAGATAGAAAGATCAACTTGTACAAGAAAGAGTACACTGATCAAGTTTTTGAATTACTCCCAGGGGGTTTTGCCAGTCCAACTCAACTAAAGGACAAAAAATAATGGCTTAAGGAATTAGAAGCCAAATTGTCATTAAGAATAAAAGGAATTATTAATTCAGAGGATGCCTCCATATTTATCAAAACAATTGAGGAGATTGAGAAAATCAAATCGCATTATGGTTTTTTGAATTCAGAGGTCAACAAAATGAGGAACTCTTGGAAAAGATTGGCCAAGACAAAAGGAAAAGTGATTAACTTCGCGTGGCCTACTGATGATGTGTACCAAGAATGGACAAGAAAATATGCAGTACTGGATGTAGAGTAGTTAGAAGAGGTTGCAACAGAACAATAATTAGAAGAAGCCATGGATGTTGAAAAAGACTTGTAACTGCATTTGGAAAAGGTTTTGTAACTACTTCTTAAGAGAAGTAATGATTGTAACAAACTCTCCTAGGAAATTCCAAAGCTTTGTATGCATCCATGTTATTATAAATGGATACCAGGACTAGTAAAAAAGGATCGCAAGGAATTGTAAGAAAACACTACAGAAATTTATCTAAGCTTTTTTCTAAGTCTTAATGGAGAACATTCAAATGTTTTTGTAATACTTTCTGAAATAATATCAATACACAGACCATTGGTTTTGAGCTTAAACTTTGTGTTGTCTTTAATTATGTTCGCAAATGTTTACTATTTCATTCTAAGTAATCTAGGGTTATTCCTTTGGAATATGGGTTGTAAGGCAATTTCAAGTAGATGTGCTTCTTAGCTTTTCTCTTCAGGAGGGGAATTAAATACACAGGAATCATTTCTACCAGTAAATTCTTTGTGGGATACTTTGAATTTGATAAATGCAGTTAAGTTTGGTATGAATAAATTCTTATGTATGTCAGGCATATATGGGGATCTGCAGAAGCCAAGTTGATAGGATGTGTGGAGATATTTGATTGTGGGAGTATTGTTTGAACTTAGATGACTTTGTGGCCTGGATAAGGCACTGGTATCTATTAAGGTTGTCTTTTTACATATCTTGTAGGTTAATGTTGAACATGAGTACAAGTTTTATTTCTTTATTTCAGTTGGTTTTAAGGTGATAAGATCCACTGGTTTTTGGACTGGTTTACTATGGATTTGTCTTTTAAAAGTGTGAACTCAGTTCAAAAAAGGTATACCCGCCTGAACTTTGGACAAGTTCGAAGTGTAGAAGGTTAATCAAACCTTATCATATGTTGTTTTGAAATTTTCCTTCTCTTTGATCTCACTTCTGCAGACAGAGTTTATCATATTACTATAAGGGTCTTAAGGGGAATCAGATTTTGAGAACAATAGGTTGGTGCTCTAAATATTGTAATCAAATTTTTTTTGTGGGGTTAGATTAGAGCAAAAGATCTCCAGTAGCTATTATCACCGAGGTTTTTCCCACATTGGGTTTTCCTCATATATATCTGGTGTTGTGTGTTGCATTCTTGTGCATGTGGTATATTGATGTTTTAGCAAGTTCATTCACAGACCTTTCTTGCATAGTTTGAGTTACCGATTTGCAATCAACTTGCTTTATTTATTACTAGTACTTTCCTTGTTGAAGGAAAAGAGTTTAAATCACTGATTCACCCCCTCTCAGTGATTCATTGTGTCCAATAATTGGTATCAGAGCATAGGTACACTATTTTGTTAAAAGCATTCTCTAGCTTGGGTAGATCGACTTAAGTGTTCACAATGGGAAGAAATGAATCCGCCTCCTCAAAAGCTCCTATGTTTGATGGTGTCAACTATGCTTTTTGGAGGAGAATAATGGAAACCTATTTTTCCTCTCTAGGTTTTGATGTATGGATGTCGATTGTGAATGGGTATACAGTCCCTAATAATCCCCCTACAGATCTAGATGCTAAAAGGGAATATGAGAACAATTCTAAAGCTAAGAATGCCATTCTTAGTGGATTGTTTGATAATGAGTTTTTCAAAGTTATGCATTTCTCTTTTGCCAAGGATACTTAGGATAAGTTGCAGAAGACATTTGAAGGTGATGCTAAAGTCAAGGAAGCTATGTTGTAGACCTTGAGAGCACAAGTTGAGGGTTTGAAGATGAAAGATCAAGAGAAGATAGCTGACTATCTCCAAAGGGTTGATGAAACAACAAATACCATTAGAGGACTTGGAGAAGAAATTAAAGATGAGGTGGTAGTGAAGAAATTACTTAGATCTCTTACATCTAAGTATGATACAAAAGTCTTAGCAATAGAAGAAGTAAAAGATCTGAAAGTATTTACAATGAATGAGTTGTATGGCTCCCTAACTGCTTATGAGATGATGACTATCGGTACTGAAGTTGTGAAGAAAGAAGCTTCTTTCAAGAATTCAAGAAAAGGAAAAGAATAATCTTCTCATGATGCAACCAATGAAGACTTTGATGACATCATGGCAAATTTTGTTAGAAGACTCAAGACAGGTTTAGGCAAATATAAAGGAAAGTTGCCTTTGAAATGTTTCAACTGCGGAAAGATTAGATATCTTGTTGCTAAATGTCCTTATGGTGAGAAGAATGAAGATGATCAATCAAATGGTAGCAAATCATTTAGTAAAGATACAAAGAAAAATTTCTACCAGCATGGTAGAAAAAGCTGCTAGAATCAGAGCAGTCTTTACACACATGAAGATGATACCAAAGATAAGGAAAGTGCCTCAGATGACTATTGCAGTGGAGATGAAATTAGAGAAAATATTTTTATGGCTCAAGAGGTACTGGTACCTAAATAAGAAGAAGAAGAAGAAGAAGAAGAGAAAGAAGGAGAATCAGAGCATGAAGCAGAACTCATTAGTGCTCTAGATGAGCTAAAGAAAACAAGAAGAGACTTAAAGAAGGTAAAAAGGGCTGCAACTGAAGAACAAGAATCCCTAGAGCAATCTCTTGAAGAATCCAAGAGAACTATTGTAGATCTAAAAAACCAGTTTGAAGAGGCCAAGAAGATGTGTGAAGTCACCAGTGCTAGTTTGAGTGAAAAGGAAAAGGAACATCATAATCTGGAAGCATAAATAGTGAAAATCTGGAAGGACTTAGAGAAAAATTAAGAAGAAATAAAAAGTGAGAAACAAATTTGAAGGCAACACTGAAGCCCTAGACAAGATGCTAAGCAAACAGAAGCAATCCAAAGATACTGGTGGCTTAGGTTTTAAAGAAGGTCAAAGCTCTAACAACAAAGATGCATCTGATAAGGAGATACAATTCACTTCTTCAAATAAAGGTGAAGAGAAGAAGACATTCACGGTAGGCAAGGATACTGACTAGAAGACATATGCATATGCTGCTAGAAATTGCCACACAAATAGGTATGCTCAATCAATGAACCAGAGACCATAATCAATTCACTGACATGTAGATCCAAGGAGAAATGAAAGTATTTATCACAAAGGATTCACAAGTTTCGGCAGCATGAAAGGAAGACCCCCAATGAGGCAGTTGTTTGCAAGTTCAAGACAACCTAATCGGTATGTTCCAAATTTTCATGGTTATTGTTACCAGTGTAATAAGTTCGCTCATAGAATGGCAGATTGTAGGAAAATGAATGTCAACCCTATTTTTGAGAGTAGAAACTCATTTGCTGCATTACAAAGTGCAAATGTCATATGTTATAATTACAATGAGTTTGGTCACAAGAGTTATGAATGTAGGAGTAATATGCAAATGTCCTACAAGAAAGCATTGAATACATCTTATAGTGCCAATGTGAAATGCTATAAGTGTCATAATGTTGGTCACATAGCAAGGTATTGTCAGTTGAGAACTGACAAACAAAAGAGAATTGTATCGGATGAGAAATTGGAAACAAAACTGGAACACAAAGTGATAGAAGAGGAAAAGAAAGAAGAGAAACCGGTTTGGGTAGAGAAGGAGAAAAATAAGACAGAGTCTAGCCTGATTGTACAGACTACTCTACATGTTGAAAGGAGGAATTTATGGGTAGTTGATAGTGGTTTCTCAAATCATATGACCAAAGATAAGAAATAGTTCATCAAGCTTAACGATTGGAATGGTGGTTCAGTCTGTTTTTGTGACAAATCCTCCATCACGATCAAAGGTCAGGGTACACTAAATATTGAGGAAAAGATCAAGGCTCATATTGTGTACTATGTGGAAGGTTTGAAGCATAACCTGCTAAGTGTAAGTCAGATGTTTGACAAAGGGTACAAGTTATTATTTGACTCTACTGGTTGCTAGATAAAGAAGCAGAGTACTAGTCAGGTGGTAGCATAAGGAAAGAGAATAGAGGGTAATGTCTACAATCTGAAGGAATGCTATGAGTCCCAATTCATGATGGGACAGGTTGATGAAAGCTGCTTGTGGCACCAGAGACTAGGCCATGTGAATTTTGACAATCTGGTTAAGATAAGCAAGAATTGGTATGTGAGAAACATACCTCAGATCATAAAACTGGCAAGCACAATCTGTGATGAATGTGTCAGAGGCAAGAAAGAAAAGGTCATCTTTAAAATAGAAGAATATAACACCTCAAGACCTTTAAAGTTGATACATACATACTTATGTGGGCCAACAAGGACAAGAGAATTGGCCAGAGAAAGGTATTTCATGTTGTTCATAGATGATTACTCAAGATTGACTTGGTAACCTTCCTGCATGACAAGTCACAAGCATTTGAGAGATTCAATTTTTTCAAAAAGATGGTGGAAAATGAAAGTGGACACTGATTAAAATGCTTAAGATTTGACCAGGGTGGAGAATTTTCTTCAAATGAGTTTGTTGACTACTATGAGAAACATGGAATCTGAAGATAGTAATTAGCTACAAGGACACCTTATCAAAATGGGGTGGTAGAGAGGAAAAATAGGATAGTAACAAGATGGCCAGGACAATGTTGAATGAGGCCAATATATCGGATATATATTGGAAGGAAGCAGTTCATACCATTGTCTACACTTTAAACCGGGTATAGTTAAGGGTGAGCAGTAGAATGACCCTTATGAGTTATAGAATGAAAGGAAACCATCACTCAAACAATTTAGAATGTTTGGAGGTAAATGCTTCATTAAGAAAGATGTTGATGGTTTGGGAGGTTTTAATTCCCAAAGTGATGATTAAATTTTCTTAGGATACTCAGCCAATAGTAAAGCCTACAAATGCTACAACAAGACATTGAGAAGAGTGGTTGAGAGTGTAAATGTAAGAATAGATGAAGACTCACACAAAGGACAATCTGCATCTACACCCTACATTGATGAGTCAGATGTGGAATATGAAGAACAATCAGACAATGGACCGGTAGAAGATGTACCAAGCAAGATTCCTAATCGGTATGTGTAAACGAATCACCCAGAAGAACAAATCATAGGAGATAGGAATGAAGGTGTGTAGACCAAAAGGAGATTAGCCCAGGAAGGTGAATAGGTAAATTTTTGTCTCATAACTGAAGTAGAACACAAAAGTTTTGATGATACTAGCAAAAGCGAGAAGTGGGTAGATGCCATGGATGAAGAACTAAGACAAATTGAGAAAAATCAGACTTGGGAACTTGTTCCTAGACCAACAATAATGTCATAGGTACCAAATGGGTCTACCAGAACAAGATGAATGAAGAAGGAAAGATAGTTAGGCATAAAGAAAGGTTAGTATGCAAAGGGTATGCTCAAGTTAAAGGTATTGACTTTGAAGAAACCTTTGCACTGGTTGCTAGGTTAGAGGCAATAAGAATGTTTTTAGCCTTCTCAACTTACAATGGATATAAATTATATTAGATGGATGTGAAATATTCTTTTCTCAATGACAATATTAAAGAAGAAGTGTATATGAAAAAATCAGAAGGGTACTTGTTGCATGAAGATGAGAAGTTTGTATGTTGGTTGAAGAAAGCCCTGTATTGTTTGAAGCAGGCTCCCAGAGCATGGTATTCCTGATTAGACAAATACTTGAAGGAGCAAGGATTCTGGAAAGGGAACATAGACAACAACTTGTACGTCAAGGTAAATGGAGATCACATGGTTATAGTTGTTGTATATGTGGATGATATTATCTTTGTTGGAGACAAGGACATCATGTGCAAAGAATTTGCAGATCAGATGAAGACAAAGTTTGAGATGTCCATGCTGGGTGAGTTGTCCTATTTTCTTGGTTTGTAGATCTCATAGAAGGAGAAAGGATTTTTCTACTCCCAAACCAAGTATGCGAAAGACATGCTAAAGAAATTTCAAATGGAGGACAACAAATCAGTAAGTAATCCCATGGTCACTGGTTATAAGTTGAGAAAACTAGATGAATCACTAGAAGTTGAGAAAACACTATACAGGTCTATGATCAGTAGTCTGTTGTATTTAACAGCATCTAGACCAGATATTGTACAAACTATTTGCATGGTAGCAAGATTCCAAGTTTCTCCTAAATTGTCTCACTTGAATGCAGTCGGGAGAATCTTTAGGCATCTGCAAGGAACTATTACTTATGGCTTGTGGTATCCAAAGAAAGGAAACTTTTCTTTGTAGGCTTATACTAATGCAGATTGGGCAGGAAGTATTGATGACAAGAAAAGCACAAGTGGAGGTGATTTCTACTTAGGAGACCGACTAGTATCATGGCATAGTAAGAAACAAGATTCAGTGTCACTATCTACTGCTGAGGCAGAGTACATAGTAGCTGCTACTCATTGTTCACAAGTTTTATGGTTGAAGAAGACATTGAAAGACATACAGGTGGAGATACCAAAACCCATTTCAATCTAGTGTGACAACTTAAGTGCAATAAACATCTCCAAGAATCCAGTAATGCACTCAAGAAAAAACACATTGCAATCAAGTATCACTTCTTGAAGGAGAAGGTAGCAGACAAGGAGGTCATAGTATAATATGTTTCCACTGATGAGCAGATTGCTGACATAATTACCAAACCACTTCCATTGGGTCCTTTTGGGTACTTGAGACAAAAAATGGGAGTTTTCTCACCATCTGGAAGCACTTAAATGCATAAGAGAATGCATGATTTAGGGGGAGTCAATTATGACTCTTGAATCATGAAGCATGGACACAAGGGGGGAGTGTGTCTTAACCAAATTCTGTCAAGGGAGAGATTATTGGTGTCAGACTAAGGTTACCTTTTCCATTTTTGTCAAAGAGGGAGAGAAACTGGAAAATAAAATGTTGACATCAATGCCAAAGGGGGATATTGTTGGCATTGAGTTGTCATTGATGTCAACCGGTATTACAGGCAGGCTACCAGTAGAGGTATGTCATCTGGTACAAAGGAGAGTGAACCAGTATGGTGGAAGACAAGTAGTTATTGATACTATTAGTGACTTGACTGATATGAGGTGAGATGTATGTGTGTGTTGGCATGTTGAGTGATAACCAGTAGATCTTAAACCGGTTTGGAGTTTGGCTACCTATTTATGATGAAGAGGCAGAATGTTAAAGTAATCACAAACCACTGGAGGTGAAGATATGCTACTGATGTAGTGTGCACTACTAGTTAGGAGGAGGAGAAGGTTTCATCGGTAAAGGTGCATACCAGTATGAGTTTGCTAAATGTTCAAGTATGAACTGACTGTGTGTCGGTGAGCTAAGCGATTGATAATTGTAATGCCATGTGGAGCTGAGGTGGCAAACATGTAGAGGTTAGTGAAGCCTCCATCGACATGGTTGTTGAAATAACCAGTTGACATTAATGAAACAACCAAAAATCATGGGATTGTAACTGACTAATGCAGCTTGAGGAAGAAAGAATAATAGAGGAAGACCAAGGAATAGTTGGCGCATAGATCAAGGCAAAAAATTAGATTGGAAGAAGATCTCGAGAAGGAAACAACTAAGATTTTTAAGAGCCAACAGACTTCAAGGTAGAAAATTATCTATCAGATTTCTATCTTTAGCAAGTATGAATTGGATAATAGAAAACATGTATAGATGCATTCCTAGAGTGTAGGTGATTGATCCAAGACAGACTGGATTGGATCTCATGTAGATTGTGTTGAGTAAAGGAAACCCTAACCACTTAGAGTTTGAATTGTTTCTTGGAAGGAAAGCTCAATTTTAACTATGATGATTTGAGACTATTGTAGCTGTTGCAATAAGAAGAGAAGGGTGAAATTGTTGTCTGTGAGCCGAAGATAAAAACACTTGAAGTTTGTATGAGTGACGCTGATAGGGAGCTTGATAGGTAAGTGCTCAAAAGGCTAATTTGCTCAAAAGTTTCAATATGTTACCCAAAGACTTGTTTGAGTTTGTTGTATGTGTTTATGAAGTCCTTGTGGTTGTAGTACTAGGCAACTCATGTATCACTTTTCTAACAAACTCCCCTTTGGTGAAGGCTCACTCCCGTGCTCAAAATCTACTCAAATTTCTCACTCCACCCATCTACACACCCTCAATCCCTGTTCTTTGGCATTCAACCCTCTGTTTCAAATTTCTTTAGGGGTTTTTTTCATGGACAAGTAAGGGCAGCAAGGTTTTATTCTAGTTTTGATGCTCAAAGCTTAGTTTAAGGCCCATAGCCTTGGCTTACTCAACTAGGCAACTGAAGGATCCAAAACCTCCAAAGGGCTACACACTGTCCAAGGATCCATTTGACATTTGTTTCATTGTCTTAGGATGATCACATAAGGTTTAACAACTTCCCAAATCTTCCTTACAAATGGGTTTGAGCATTCTTTCAAAAACTGTCATTTTTGTGTGTTATGCAACAAAGGGCTACTAGCCCGTGGAGGCCTAATTGGATCTTTTTTGCTCACCTAACCCAACGATGGGATTTTCCAACATAAAAATTGTTTTGGATGATTTCTAGGAGGTCTATTCTTGACTATTTAATATTTTTCAGGTCTTGAGCTCCATGAGGAAGGTTTAATGACTGTCCACTTTTTATGGCACAAAAAAGGGTTTAGTGGGGGTTTTGAGTTTGCAAAGTTTGATTTGTTAACTCCTTCATGAAACAAGGCTTAAAACTGATTGAGGAAGTCTACCACACCTTGGAGAACACTATCCAAGCCATTACCACTTGTCATTTTACCAAACATTTGGCATACTAACTGAAAAATCAGAAAACTGTCCCTGTGACAGTCAAATCATTGCCCTTTACCAGCCATATTGCTGCTCCTTCTTTAGGCCTACATCACAAGGTGTTTGATCTGAAATTATACCTCAAGGAGGTCTGAAAAACACTAATAAAATTCCCTATTACATTTCCTTCTTCAATATAAGGCTTGGATTATGCCTTTAAAGCATTCCATGAGCATTTGACAAGTATAATTCACAAAAACAATGAACTCACTGTTTTGTTTACAAAAATCAGAATCATTGAATGGAACAAGCTTATTCTAACACTTCAAGATGATGCTGAAAAACCTTGGTCACATGTCTAGACCTCTTCCTCATTCATTTTTTCACTCCAAATTGCTTTTGGGTGCAAATCTTGAGTTTTTGTTCATGTTACTAGCCAAGCAATCAACACTTACCTAGTATTCGCTCAAGTTCTTCTTCCAACCACACTCTTGGCACAAAATAGAGCATATGTACAGTATATAAATGAATTCCAACTTGACTGAATCCATATTGTGGGATCCCAAGCATGGATTAGTCAAGTGGAGTTATTTTGGAGCTTCAAACCCTTGACAGGGCAGCAAGCACCCAATTTTAGAAATAATTTTGTAAAATCAAACTTTTTGAAGAAACCAATGCCACAATAAACTAAAAAGAATTAAACAAGTACCATGAACACTTTTCCAAAGGTACAATATGGATTAAAAAGGTACAATATGGACCATTTCACTAAAAGATACAAAAAACCAGTCATAAAGCCATTATTTTCTTATTTTATTGAAGAAACTTTGGTTTTAACAATCACCAACCCTTTTCAAAGTAAAGAGAGGTGTTTTTATAGTCCACAAAGGTGGCTATCAATCTCAATATGGATAGGAAGCTTCCATAAACATGTTTTTCAAGAAAAACACAATAATTGACAATTTTGACAACTTTTTGAGCCAAATGACACCATTTCTTGCTCAAAAAGGCATTTTTGACAATATAACCTTGTAAACTTGTCTAATCAACTTAGACATGCCTAAAAAAACCTAAAAAACATGTTCCAATGCTTTGGAAAGCATTAGAAGACCTTTTTGGCAATTTTGCATATTTTTGCCAAAAATTGTCAACTCAAGGCTTGAAATGCAAGTTTTGATCTCTTAAGCCCAAAATGAGATCAAAACCACTACACATCACTCATTACAACCTAAAAAAACATAAAAAACCTATGACAAGACATTACAAACATGAAAGCATTGAAAACTCAAAAATGGGAATTTTACCCAACTAGGTGCTCCTGCACCAAAAGCATAGATCTTCAAGGAGAAATAGAGAAAATAGGTATAAGGAACAACCGATGGAGAGTGGATTGAACACAGAGGTGAAAAAATAGCAGAAGTTGTGTCTGATTAAGAGTGATTGATTGTGAGTTGAGAGGTGGAAGGCATTGTGAGAGAGGATTAAGAAAGGTGATTAGAAAAGTCAAGTTGCAAAGTGAATGGAGAGAATATAGATCAGTAATAGTGAAATCGGCAGAGGAGAATATTTGAAGGTTGAAAAAATTTATTTGTAATAGTGATTTCATTTGTATATCTGAGTTTTATATTGTTTTCACTAAGATGTAGCTTAGTGTAGGGGTTGTAGCTCCTTTAGGTTGTAGCCTATAAATTGTGCAAGGGTTGGTGCTCCTTGGGTTGGTGCCCTAAATATTATAATAAAAAATTTATTTTGAGGCTGGATTGGAGAAGATCTCCAGTAGCTATTCTCACCCAGATTTTTCCCACATTGGGTTTTCCTCGTATATATATGGTGTTGTGTGTTGCATTCTTGTGGATGTGGTATATTGATGTTTTAGCAATTTCATTCACACACCTTGCTTGCACTATTTGAGTTGTTGGTTTGCACTTGGATTGGTTTATATATTACTAGTACTTTCCTTGTTGAAGGAAAAGAGTTTAAATCAGTGATTCACCCCCCTCTCACTGATCCATTATGTCCAACAATTCAAGGCACCACACCTTCTGCTTCCCACTCTCAGAATGACTGCAATGTAACTACCCATCGAGGGAGAGTAACTATCTAAGGAGCCCCTCCTCTATCGAATCCAAACCCCCATGTCATCCACCTATTGATATGATATCCTTGATCATATTGGGAAGACCCCCACATAGACCTCCATCGTAGAGCTCCTCAAGACCTCTTTTGTCTACAAGGAGATTTTGGAACAAGCCCTCCTTGAGTTGCATGTCCCCAACAACATCAATGCTGCTCAATTCCAATCTCTCATTGGAAATATCCCTGCCCAACAACACCTTGTTTTCACTTCCAATGATTCTCCTACAGATGAGGATAATAAAAAACCATTGCATATTGAAGCCCTTATCTAGAAACACAAGGTTAAACGCATCTTGATAGACAGTAGATTTGGACTCAATCTTTGTACATATAAGTTAATAAAGCAATTCAGGCTTTTTGAGGACCTAGTCGATATGTTAGGAAGAATCACAATCAAAGCCTATGATGATGTAGAAAGGGTTTCTAAAGGAATGATCATTGTGCCTCTTCAAGTGGACCTTGTTACAATTGAGACCCCTTACCAAGCCTTGTATCTTGATCTCCCCTATAACATCCTCCTCAGACAACCATGGATTCATTCCCTTCAAGCTATTCCTTCCACTTACCATCAATGTATCAAATTTCCCTTCAATGGTAGAGAGATCACTATAAAAGGTGATCGGCAACCCTTTTAGTATTTCAAGCTCTTAGAGGGGAAACATCCACATCATTGCTCATTAGACAGACCCGCTCCAGCTCTCCCATCTGACATATCTAAAGTCACCTCCACCTCATCTCAAACAAATCCCAAAGTCAAGATCCTAGACAATGGTTGTGGAGAATACAAACTTGAGGATGTATCACTAGTAGAAAATCTCCCCCTATCTCCCAAGTCATTTGGTAAGCCCAAAGAAATAAAAAAAGATCAAAAAATCGTTATACAATGTAAGGAAACTACCTTCAAACAATGGGGTCCATTTGATGAGGAAAGTCTTGAGAAAATGTTTCTTCATGGTTGTACTGGGAAGAAGATGAATCTCCAACAAAAATACCCAAGAAGATGTATCCAAAAGCATCAGCCATAGTGGAGAAGATGGATTATAAAGGACATGTCTTGGGGCCAAAAGAGAAAGGAATCAAAGAACCAATCAATCCCATCTCATACAAGTATAACAAGGGTTTGGGTTATACTCTAGTGCCTAAGATCACTATCATTGGTGCCCCTTCAAGTCCTTCTTTGGAGGTCGAAGACTCTAATGAACAAGAGTTCCATGAAATGCCTTTTGAATACGAAGATGACATCTTCTTTGATACCCACATTAACACCATCACCCCCATAACCCCTTCCACCTCACATGAGCTACAACTTGTTCACCTCAAGCTTATAGATTGGGACCAATGAGACAAGCCTTCTTTAGATATGTGCCGATGACAATGCTCTCATGACTCTCTTGACTATGTGCAATTTAGAAGACTAGAATAGAGTTCACGAGATTCAGTTACATGAAAAATGATACTTTGGTAGTCAGGTCAATGCCTTTAGTCACAAAAAAGATAATAAAAAGAAAAATCATGATTCCCTAGGTGAAAACCTCTCCAAGGCACCTTTGGAAGAGAAAAAAGTAAAAACAAAGGGTCTATCAGAAAGTGAAAACTTGGATCAGGAACTTGAGGATGAGGGACTTGACCTCCCTACCATTATACCTCCTTAGAAGGATAGGTCAACCTTACTAATAGAGGAAACAAACATTATCAATATGGGCACCGAAGACACTCCAAAGAATGTGCTCACTTCCAAGTCCTTGACGGATCAAGAGAGACAAGAATTTATCAATTTTCTCATAGAAACAAAAATCAATTTCACCTGGTCATATGCTAACATGCCATGCCTAGATTCTAACTTGGTAGTTTACAATCTTGTTGTTCATCCAAATGCAAAACTAGTAAAGAAGAAGTTACGCAAGATGCATCCACACATTACACTCCTCATCAAAGAAAAACTTCAAAAGATGTTGGATGCTGGATTCATAAAACCAATAGACTATCCTGAGTGGGTATCCAACATTTTACTTGTCAGCAAAGCTATTGGGGGCATCCGCATTTGCATAGATTTTTGGGATTTAAATAAATCCTTCCCTAAGGATGATTTCTTGCTCCCCAACATAGACATGATTGTAGACCTCACATCAAGACTTGTAATGTTATCACATGGACGAATTTTTTGGATACAATCTAGATCAGGATCGCAAAGGAAGACCAACACAAAAAATCATTCACAACACCATGGGGCACCTTTTGTTATCGGGTCATGCCTTTTGGTCTCAAGAACTACATATCAATGAGAATTGGTAACAATTCTCCATGACCTTTTGCACAAAATCATGAAGGATTATTTGGATGATCTTTTAGGAAAATAAAAAACAAGACATGAGCACTATTGTTAATATTTTGAGTATTGGGAGTTTTTCCTTGCAATCCATAAAATTTTCAGGTTTTCAGAGTTATATTCATTTCTAAGGGTTGAAGTTTTGAGGGTTCAGGGTTTTGCAATTTCAAATTTTAATTATGCTAGCCTTTTGCTTATGTTTCCTTGTTACCTTTTTCCACTTAAGTAGAAGGGTCGGTCCATCATTAGAAAGGGGCCCCTTTTTAAGTCTTGGCCTAGGTGGGTTATAATATTTTATTGACTTGTCGCCTTTTTCCTATTTTATTTTCCTTTTATTTGTCTGCCAAATTTTGTAATGCTTGTACAAGTTCTTGTTGATCCGATGGTTATCATTGATTTGCTATTCAAAGGTGCATGAAGGTTACCCTTTGCGAAACAGGGACAAAGTGCGTATGGAAAAAGCAAAATAAAGATTGAGCATCTTAAAAGTGATCGGACGATTGTCGTTGATTTGCAAGGAAAAGGTGCATGAAGGTTACCCTTCATGAAACAACAATCGATGAGCTTCCTATCTGGTGGCAGATGAAGGGGCTATTATGTGGCAGGTTAGGCAGCAAGACAACTAGATGTGCAAATGAAGTAGAGGGTGATCTCTCAACAGGACATGTGGCTCCAAATGGTTTTTTGATTGGTTCATTTAGTAAAGTAACAATGTTGATGGAATTGCTAGTTCAATGAGACATGTGGAAGTTAGAATGTGGAGCCCCATAAATTTATTGAGAGAATAAGTGACAGACACGTGGAGACATTTGGCGGAAGTTTAGAGGCAAGTGAATTTACATATGGGGCCCATTTTGAAGGCTAAGGTAGTTAATGACTGGGCACGTTAGAAGATGATCGACAGTTGTCGTTGATTTGCAATGCAAAGGTGCATGAAGGTTACCCTTCATGAAACAACGATAAACCACTAGTGGTGGCAATTAAAGTCAGTTGTAAAGGCAAACAGTTACGGTGGAGAATAAAGATCAAGAAGTTAGTTGTTGATCAAATGGACATCGTTGTGTCGCAAAGGGAAGTAGCATGAAGGTTACCCTTTGTGAAACAACAACAAAGTGGTGGGACCTGTTGTTCATCAAAATTGATTAACCCAAGCACACCTGCAATTGATCTATGAACTAGCCAATTCAATCTATGAAGAACCTCAGGGCTTGGACAACATGACAAGGATCTAAATCCTTCTACTCTTCAGGCTCTGCAAAACCTAGGCGGGTATACCTTTGATGCTTAAAATTCAACCTATTACACACCTATGACAACATCAACATAAATAGATAGATCTCACCAGGGCTCTAAAACAAGTAGTTTATTGCAGATGGGCTAGATCTACACATAAAACTCAACTATGCTTGAGCATGAGATAGATGAAAAATTTCTAAACATAACATAAACTAAAGATATTCTGATTGGATTTTAAATTGGTTTGAGAACCCCCTTAATTGTAAGATTAGTGCCTTATCCAAGGGAAACAAAGTCTTACATCAAACTATAAGTGAAATCGCTCATTGCAAATCCATCTTCATCATGAAATCTTTCTGCATTAATGCCTTACATAATGCATTACTAAGCTTATCCACATATAATATCATATCCAGAAGCATGAACCCTATTTTATTAATGTTTGCTCACATAGTTTAAAATCTTCCTTGAAGATTACCTACAAACAAGGATTACACTCACAAACACAACTATTTATGACAAACTTGGTCCTCCTTGAGAATCAAATTTGAATAAAATGAAGATACATTTTAGAGACAAATTTTGTGTGAATTTGTGCATGCCTTACATAGACAAGAACCTTAAACAAATAACACCTATAGCATGAATCAAACTCTATTCTCTGCAAAAGGACATTGCCCTGTACAATTTTGAAAAGAACTCAGAATTGGATGCCATGAAAATATAGAGCCATTCTCCAAATTTTTGGAACCCTTACAATTGAGAAGAATTGGGAATAAGAAGAAGAGGGAAGAAAATCAAATCTACAACTGAAATTGCCAAGTGTCCATTTTCTCTAACTGAAATTCTTTACCTTCTTCTTTCCCATAGAAACTACTCTCTAAATATCCCATATTTGTTAAAATTAACTACCTAATCAGATTCCTCACTCCGAGAGCTTTCCAAAAAC
This sequence comes from Cryptomeria japonica, assembly GCF_030272615.1. Classification (NCBI taxonomy): domain Eukaryota; kingdom Viridiplantae; phylum Streptophyta; class Pinopsida; order Cupressales; family Cupressaceae; genus Cryptomeria; species Cryptomeria japonica. The sequence continues at coordinate 118,807,697 of NC_081411.1, forward strand.
ATATAATACTTCATATTTTGGCCAAAAATACAACCCTGGGCAAATTAATCATTTATGTGTGCACATTATTTAAATTTTTCATTTTCCTTATATAGTCTCAACTATATAATAAACCTCATTTAACTTTAATTTTTGGCTCTTGTTGTGTTATGACGCTTTGCCATGTGGCGGCCTCTAATTGGTTGATGGGGTCCATTGGGCACCACTTGGGATGACACCTTGTCACTCTACCATGTGTTCGCTTGCTTGTCATCCACCTTGGTGCCACATCATCACCACCGGGACGGGACCTACCTGCTGGATCGCTGACTGGACCTGCCACATCATCGCCACCTAGCTTTTGCCATTTCACAGATGGTATGTTTCGTGCATCTTCACCTCATGAAACCACGCACACTATTGATCTGCTTGGAACTTGATCGACCTTTAACCTTCTCATTTTCAAAGATGCTTTTCGCTGTTTCACGGACCTTAACCGGTGAGCAACTTTCCTTCACAAAGTCGCGCGAGCCGTCCGATCATCTCGAACCTGTAGGGTCTTTACCTCTTTTCTCTATTTTGCAGCATTTAACTGGCGAGCACCTTCGGCTTGCGAATCAACGCGCTTCATCGGATCATCTCGAACCTGCTCATTGGTTAAGCCGACCCTTCTCTGCAAAATTTGTTTGTTTGCCTCGAGAAGCATGCCTATGTGGGGTCCACCTGGTCGCTGCTTAGTCGCCACCTTGGTCGCATTGGGATCTAGACCCACACCTAGGCCCACATAGGGCACCCAATGACATCGTCCATCAAAAGCCCAAAGGCTTTGACATTATGTATTGGTGGAGATTTACATATAAATATCAAAAAACATGCTTGCCCAGCTAATGTGGGATTAAAGCTTTTTCCTGTAACTGCATTTTTGAAGCTTTCCCTTTGGGTTTTAATGGCATTTCCTTGTATTTGGGGTTTATTTCCTTTTACCTCATGTTTCTGTGCTCTCCATACACCACGTAGAAGGGAGAAATGATGAAGGCAATGCAATTGGCACTATGCCTACCATGTGCATTTGCTAAAAACCTGTTTTAATGCCCTTCTAACACCATGCCACGCACAACAAGAAAGACCACACAGAGGGAAGGATTTCATTACACCTGCTGATTGCACTAATTTATTTTCAAACTGCTTTCTGTTGGTATTTTGGTATGGTCTTGTCATTGATGTCAACACCTACTGAAAACTAGCACTTTGGAGATCCAACAACATTCACCGGCAAGCAAGTAACTATTGCAATAGTTACTGGTATATGGTTCACCGACAGGATATAATGTTCACCGGCACTTGGTAATGTCAGAGACATCATGTGGACACTTTGTTTTGAAGAATTAATCATTGGTATATTCATATTTGCATATTTTCTTTTACCGACAAATAGGTCCAAGTTATCTAGGGTTACACCCGTAGGTTTATCGTTTCCAGATCAGCATGGCATGCTATGAAGATGATTTATTATTGTTGTAAATGCATTAAGCCGACATGTTCAATTGGTTATTGCATCAAATATTATATTGTATGTAAAATGTTTTATTGTAATATCTTGTAGTGGCGACCTACTAAAATTGGTCTTAGGGTATGGTATAAATGTAAGATCTTATTTGTAAGATCAAGTGTGGAATGCGAAAAAGAATTGTGTGAAGGTATATGCGAGATCAAGCAGAGGAATACACAAAGACACAATTTGAAGGTGAAGTTAGGTTTTTATAGAAGCATATCAGCATTACACCAATACTGAATCCAACATATGAAGATGCTATTTTGTGCAGTACATTCTTATTGAATTTAACCATCCAACTATAGTTAGTGTGACTCCCATTTTGTGATTGAGCAGTGAGCTCTAGGTTGTTGGCCTTTCTGCATGTGCAAACCCCATTTATGTATACTTACTATCTGCAGGAGTATCATCTGATTGTGGGTAAGGTTTCCCACCGTGGTTTTTCCCCTTACAGGGTTTCCACGTACAAATATTGGTGTTATGTGTTGTGGATTACCTTATGTTTATGTTTCATGCATTAATCCTTACCGATATTGCAATTTACTGTTAACACTGTCTACCGACATACTTAACTGGTTTATTGGTATCAAGAATTAAGTTGGTTAATTAGTTTTTGGTTTGAATTTATTAGACAACTGATTCACCCCCCCTCTCAGTTGTCTCAGGGACCTAACAATTGGTATCAGAGATTAGTCCTCTTTTGCAAAAGTTTAACAACTTGAGGAGATCCAATGTCTACTAATTATTTTAGGAAGGACATTCCTAAACTTGATGGAACCAACTATGGGATATGGAAGATCAGGATGGAAACACATCTGAATTGCATTGGTAAAGACATCTGGGAAGTTACTAAGAATGGTTATACTGCTGATGTAGCTGGTCAGACTGCTCCAACTACCTTAGCTAAAGATGAAGAGAATGATTGCAAAGCAATAGAAGCACTTTTGAGCGCATTATCAGATCAACAAATCATGGGATTATCAAATAGATCTACTACTAAAGCTATTTGGGATCATTTGGAAACACTGAATGAAGGAGATTCCACAGTCAAAATTGCAAAACTTGAAAGCTTCCGAGTTAGGTATGAACATCTGAAAATGGAAGAAGATGAAAGGATTTTTGCTTTTATGGAAAGAGTAAATGAAATTGTTTTGGGTATTAAATGTTGTGGAGGAACTCTGAGTGAGGATGAAATTATTTCAAAAATCTTAAGAGGTTTGCCACCAACATATAAAATGAAGGTTACTGCTACAAATGAGTTGAGAACAATGCCTAATACATCAGTAACTAAGGATACATTGATTGGAAAACTTTTAGCCTTTGAAATTGAGTAATTTGGTCATGTTAGTACTATAAAGATAGATTTGGCCTTTAAATCATAAACATCATCTGCTCCATCATTTGACAAATCAGACTAGAAAGCCTTTTATGCAAGAGAACTTGAAGAAACTAGGAAGGAGAATGAAAAGCTTGAAGCATTATTTGCAAGAAAAATGCCAAAAGGTCCAATTGGAAGTAAGTATGAAGGTAAAGCACCCTCTAAATGTTTTAACTACAATAAGACTGGTCATATGGCTTCAAGATGCCTTGATAGACATGCTAGACTAAGAGAAGAATCTAGAAGAACATACAAGCCTAATCCTAAATATCAGAGATACAGATTTAAGAAGAACAAAAACAAGTCTTGTTACATTGCTGATGAAGGTGTGACTGATGATTCTGATGAGGATCCAACAGATAATGGATGGGTTTTTGTTGCTATAGCAAAAGATAAACCAGCACCTACTGCTCAACCAGTAGAACAAGCCCTAGTAGCCAAAGTTGAAGTAAAGGATGAATGGATCATTGACTCAGGATGCTCACATCATATGATTGGAGACAAAGGTAAATCCTTGAACTTTCAAGAATACAATGGAGGTTTAGTAAGATTTGGAGATGACAAAGCCTATTCAATCAAAGGTAAGGGTTCAATATCTCTTGATGGTAAGCATAACACTGACAATGTCTACTATGTTGAAGGATTAAAGCATAATATTTTAAGTGTTGGTCAATTAGTTGAGAAGGGATTTTAGTTACAATTTAAAAATGGAAAATACAAAATCATGAATAGAACTGGTTTGGAAATTGCAACCAGTAATCACACTAGAGGTAATATCTTTCATTTTAATAACAGTGAAAAGGTATGCTTGATTGCACATATAGAATAAAGTTGGTTATGGCATAAGAGATTATGTCATGTAAACTTTGATTACATGGTAAAAATCAATACTTCTAAGGTAGATAGAGATCTACCTAAAATTGTGAAACCTCATAATACAATTTGTAAGGAATGTCAATTTGGAAAACAAGTTAGAGCTAGTTTCAAAAGTATTCCAGAAAAATCCAATAATACTCTTGATTTGATTCACACTGATTTATGTGGTCCAGCTAGACCTAGAAGCTTACAAGGTGATAGATATTTCATGCTAATTATTGATGATTATTCTAAAATGTGTTGGGTTACTTTTCTCAGAGAAAAATCAGAAGCACTTGGAAAGTTCAAACTATTCAAAGCAATGGTTGAAAATGAAACCGGTAAGAAAATCAAATGTTTAAGATCAGATCAAGGAGGAGAATTCACATCTAAGGACTTTAATACATTCTATGAAGTGAATGGAATCAAAAGATAGTTATCAACACCTCAGACACCACAACAGAATGGAGTTGTTGAAAGGAAAAACATAACTATCTTGGATGCAGCAAGAAGTATGTTATCAGAAGCAAATCTACCACATGTGTATTGGAGAGAAGCAGTCAGCACTGCTGTCTATACATTCAACAAAGTTCACATCAAAGGTGAAACTGGTAAGACCCCTCATGAACTATGGTTTGGTAATACTCCTACTCTTAAGTATTTCAAAATTTTTGGAAGTAAATGTTATATTAGAAGAGATGAGTATATTGGAAAATTTGATCCTAGAAGTGATGAAGGAATATTTCTTGGTTATTCATCTAAGAGCAAGGCATATAGATGTTTTAATAAGAGATTGCAGAAAATTGTTGAGAGTACAAATGTAAAGATTGATGAACAATTCAGAGGAACTTCAAGGTATATAGACTCTGAACCGGCAACAAAAATTGTGACAAATGAACCTACACTGAATCCACTGGTACAGAATGAAGATCCAGTTACCCTGGTATCATCAGAAGATTCCACAATAATTGAGGAACAACAGTAAACTAAGACACCCCGGTATGTAAGATTGAATCATTCTGAAGACCAGATAATTGGAAACAAATTTAAAGGATTTATGACAAGAGGAAGATTGGGAAATGAAGAGGTAAGTCTTATTTCTCAAATTGAACCATCATCTATCGATGAGGCATGTGAAGATAAATTTTGGATTAAAGCAATGGAAGACGAATTAGGACAAATTGAGAAAAATAATACTTGGACATTAGTTCCCCGACCTAAAGATAAAAATGTAATTGGAACCAAATGGGCATTTAGAAACAAACTTAATGAAGATGGTAAGGTTGTCAGAAATAAAGCAAGACTAGTGTGTAAGGGATATTCTCAAAAAGAAGGAGTTGATTACAATGAAACCTTTGCACTTGTAGCTAGAATTGAGGCAGTAAGATTATTCTTAGCTTTTGTAGCTCACAAGGACTACAAAGTTTATCAAATGGATATTAAATGTGCATTTTTGAATGGAGATCTTGAAGAGGAAGTATATATTGAACAACCTGATGGATTTTCCTTGACAGATGACAATGATATGGTTTGCAGGTTAAGAAAAGCTTTGTATGGATTGAAACAAGCCCCAAGAGCTTGGTATGCAAGGTTGGATAAGTATCTTTTGAAGATTGGTTTTACTAAAGGAAATGTAGATAGCAATTTATATTACAAAATAACTAATGATGACATGTTGATTATTGAAGTATTTGTTGATGATATAATCTTTGGAGGAGAAGATGGATTATGCAAGGAATTTTCTCTTAAAATGCAGCAAGAATTTGAAATTTCTATGATTGGAGAAATAAAATTCTTTTTAGGTTTGCAGATTTCACAGACTGATAAAGGTATATTTTTTAGTCAATCCAAGTACTTGAAAGAATTACTAAAGAAATTTGGGATGGAGAACTCTAAACTGGTAATCACACCTATGACTACAAATGACAAATTATTTCAAAGGGATGAATCTACACCTGTTAATCCACCTAGATACAAATCTATGATAGGAGGTTTAATGTATTTAACACAAACCAGACCTGATATTATGAATGCAGTATGTATTGTTTCTAGATTTCAAAATAATCCTAAGGAAAATCATGAATCAGCAGTGAAAAGGATTTTCTGGTACTTACAAGGCACAACAAATATTAGATTATGGTATCCTAGAGATGAAAATTTTGACCTATGTGCATACATAGATGCAAATTGGGCAGGAGATGTGGATGATAGAAAAAGCACCACTGGAGGAGCATTCTTTCTTGGAAAGAGATTAGTTTCTTGGTTGAGTAAGAAACAGAGTTGTACATCTTTATTAACAGCAAAATAAGAATATGTTACATCAACAACTAACTGTACATAGGTAATAGGGCTTAAGAAAATGTTGAAAGACATAAAGGTAAAATGCAAGGAACCTATTACTATCTACTGTGATAACACTACAGCAATTGATATATCTAAGAATCCAGTATTAAATTCTAACACAAAACATGTTTCTATCAAACTGAATTTTCTAAGGGAAAAAGTTGAAGAAAAGGAGATAAAACTGGTTTATGTGAATACTAAAGAACAACTTGTAGATATTTTTACAAAACCTTTGCCTAAGGAGAATTTTAAATATCTCAGAGATTAGCTTGGAGTCATACCACCACCAGTAGAGACTTAGAAATTTGATGATTGTCATCAACCGATAGAATTAAAAAGACAAATCTTTTATTCCGGTCTTTGATGAGGAAGCTACTTCTCAGGGGGAGTAGTTGGTATTTTTTATGAACTTGAATTTTGTAGCTTTGGCATTTGATGTCAAAGGGGGAGAGATATCTATGGAAAAACACATTATCCTTTGAAGAATGATTGGTAGTAATCTTTGGATAAGCACATATTTCTCCCAGGGGGAGAAATTGTTGTTTAAGGGAGATTGATTGGTTTTTGATATTTGGCATTTCTTTTTTGGCACTTTGATGGTTTTTCCATTTTGTGTTGCCATCAATGCCAAAGGGGGAGATTGTTGGTATTTTGGTATGGTTTTGTCATTGATGTCAACACCTACTGAAAACTAGCACTTTGAGATCCAACAACATTCACCAACAAGCAAGTAACTATTGCAACAGTTACTAGTATATGGTTCACTAGCAGGATATAATGTTCACCGGCACTTGGAATGATATGGAAGACACTTGGTAATGTCAAAGACATCATGTGGACACTTTGTTTTGAAGAATTAATCATTGGTATATTCATATTTGCATATTTGCTTTTACCAGCAAATAGGTCCAGGTTATCTAGGGTTACACCGGCAGGTTTATCTTTTCCAGATCAGCATGGCATGCTATGAAGATGATTTATTGTTGTTGTAAATGCATTAAGCTGACATGTTCAATTGGTTATTGCATTGGATATTATATTGTATGTAAAATGTTTTATTGAAATATCTTGTAGTGCTGACCTACTAAAATTGGTCTTAGGGTATGGTATAAATGTAAGATCTTATTTGTAAGATCAAGTGTGGAATGCAAAAAAGAATTATGTGAAGGTATATGCAAGATAAAGCAGAGGAATACACAAAGACATCATTTGAAGGTGAAGTTAGGTTTTTATAGAAGCATATCAGCATTACACCGGTACTGAATCTAGCATATGAAGATGCTATTTTGTGCAGTACATTCTTATTGGATTTAACCATCCAACTGTAGTCAGTGTGACTTCCATTTTGTGATTGAGCAGTGAGCTCTAAGCTATTGGCCTTTCTGCATATGCAGACCCCATTTATGTATACTTACTATCTGCAGTAGTATCATATGATTGTGGGTAAGGTTTCCCAGTGTGGTTTTTCCCCTTATAGGGTTTCCATGTATAAATATTGGTGTTATGTGTTGTGGATTACCTTATGTTTATGTTTCATGCATTAATCATTACCGGTATTGCAATTTACTATTAACACTATCTACTGACGTACTTAACTGGTTTACCAGTATCAGGAATTAAGCTGGTTAATTAGTTTTTGGTTTGAATTTATTAGACAACTGATTCACCCCCCTCTTAGTTGTCTCCAGGACCTAATACTTTCTTCATATGCCACGTGAGAATTGTTGAAGTCTTCTATAGTCTTCTCCAAAGGAAGCTACTGAAAATTCATTTCATAACTCCTACAGCCCCTTTGCCAAATAGGGAGCTACCATTGTTGCATTTGTTTAATGGTTTTAATTCAACGCAGAGGAAAAGAGGCATTAGACATGAGTCAAATTGCATTTTCTTTTTAAAAAACATTTTGTAGTCTCTTCAACACCCACCAAATCTGCATTTGATTTTTAACTTCCCCATTCTCCCACTCTCCATGCAACTCACACAAAGGCAAGGCAAGCATGTAAATTAAACATGCTGATATGTTTGGTTTAATGGATTAAAACACTTTTACAATGCCACACAGAGGGGGAAAAGATGAGCTAGTTTCAAACCTACCAATGGCATTTGGTAATAGTTTCATTTGCCCATTTCATTAACCACGCTGCCATGCTACAACAGAGGGGGAAATTTGCCATGGAAGGGAGCTCCACTTCTTTAGCTCACCCATCACTCATGCTATATGGCTGCCAAAACACTACTTGCATTTGTTTGGAAGTTTATAAATGCCCACTCCAACTCACAGCATAATAGGAATTGAAGATTGATTGTTGCTGGTAATTATGCGGTCTGTGTTTTTCCCTTTTCAATTGCCAATTCATAAGTTTTATTCTTAAAATTGTCTATTGCCAGAGTAGAAAAGGACTTCTCTACTCTCCAAAATATACTCTTTTCCATATTGGGAATTGTCTCATTGACCATGCCAATCTCTTCCTCTTCCATACCAGGACTAGAATATTCAACAAGAATTTATAGTAACATTACTATGCACTTTCGTATATTTATGCATCATGAAGTCATGCACTAAGAACATTGTTGCCATAAAAATAAAATGCACGGGCATGAGCTAGGTCGGGCCCCAAAGTGGGTCCGACTAATTTTTTTTTTATTTTCATGCAAAGGGCCCCCCAAATGTCTCAGGAACCTTAACCTTACCCCTGGAAATGATCGACATCATTTTCGGATCATTTGACTAAGTTTTGCAACATTCAAGCAATTATGCCACATTTTCGCATTTAATCGCGAAGATGTAATTTTCAAAGTGGTCAAAACACCTTTCTGGACCTCACCATCTGACAAGAATGTACTCTGATATACAAGGATGAACTCTACTAAATGGTTTCTCAAGATGAGTCCTAAGTGAAGAGATATTAAATGGTGAAAATGACCAACTGGCTTTGTCGACACTGCGGACTTGATGAAGTCAATGTTCTGGCAACACATGATGCCTTTCTCAAAAATATCAAACGACCTTCGTAGGTCCTCAAATTTGAAACATAGGTACCTTGAAGTAAATATTAAATCTTTGAATTCTCAATTCAAACAAAAGTCTAACTGGGTGCAAATGGCATGCTCATGAAAATGGCTACATTAACTGATATAACACTGAAAGTATGGATCACTGAAAACGATGACTCAATGAACCCTTTTGAAAACCGATCAAACGGATTGGAAGAGGCTTGAAATTTGAAAAATGACTTATCATTTATACCAAAAATATCCCAAAACAAAAATTATGGCATAACACTCACTGAGGCAACTTTTACACTTATGCGAAATAGGGCTCCGACTAGGTGTTGAAACAGGGACTTGTCAAACCATACAAATTGCAAACATATTGATCTTCAAAAACTGAGCAAATGGATTCGTTAAGACTTGAAACTTTGTAGGATAACTCACATTTATGTATACAATTGAATCCATTTTGAATTTATTCATGAAAATCAATAGGGAAAAAGATATAATCTCTCAAAGTAGACTACTCAATAAAATCTGCATTTGTGCCTAAAATGCACTTTCAGCTCACCCTTCAAAATGGGTACCTCATAAACTTATCCAAATTGAATTCTGAAAGTTGCACATCACTGCATAGGCCAAATGAAAGGTGTAGGACATGATTCAAAGCTTTACCTCTTCATGATTAACTGAGCTCCATTTCACCCTCTCTAACTAGGCCATTCAAACTGACTTATTTGGAGATGCAAAGCAAAAATTTGAATTGGGCCTCAAAACTTCACTCAAATTTAATGAGTCCCAATAGGAACCATTCTAAAGAGGATGAATCAAGTAAGGTAAAGGATGTGCAATTTTTACATGATCTCACAGCTATCGCTAAACCGCTATGAGGAGAATCTCGATTGTTAAGCATTGTGAACCAGCGACAAAAGGCAAAACACTTAGAGAAATTTTGTTGTCCGTTGGAGCCAATTTTTTGAATTCAATTTATGAATTAATTGCTGAAGCATGTGGCTTAATTGATTCTAATCAATGCTTAGTTGCCATAATAATCCTTACATGAGTTGAATCTTTTTGCATGCGTTCAAGGAATCTTGCAGAGGAACTAGTGCATAGGGCAAAATTTCTCAGGCAACAAGTAAGTTTCTTGCAATTGTTGAACAATTATCATTTTCTTGGTGTCACTAGGTGTTTGAATTTCCAAAGAGTCTATTTGAAATTCCATTGAAATCAATATAATTCTGAGATGGCACCATGAAGAGAATTCAGATGGAAGGTTGATTATCAAGAGAGAGCCATTCGTGATGATTTTATAGAGCAATTAACTCAATCCACTAATAGTTCAGCTAAAATAAAGGAATTGGTGCCTAAATCTCCCCACTTGAGAATTGGTGATGGTCTATATGATAAAGGGAACTGGTTGAGAGATGCCTAGATAGGAATGGCGGGCTTGGGACTCTTCAAAGTGGGGTTCAGCCAATGAAATTACCCTGCTCCAATTCATAGCATATGAGAGCTAGATGTTGGGAAGCTTATAGTCCCTGGGGTTTTCATGGATGTGGACCTGTTAACCCAAATTGCAAACAATTATGATCCCAATACCAGGACTATCAGGAATGTAAATGGTGGGTCTTTAATTGAAATAAATGATGATGAGTTTAGGATAGTTTTCCAACTTAGTGAGCTGTCAAATTATTTGGAGCCTATCAATTGTGAAATGTTGGTGAAGGTCTACGAGGCACAAAGAGATCACCTCAAAAATGGCCCCTTGAAAGAATTCTTTGCCAAAATAGGAGGATTGGTAGTAGTAGGCCCGAGCACCATGGAACCTTTCTCCTTAAACTTCTTTACTTTGAGGGCTAAGGGAATGTCTTGGTCCTTATGTCAGATTCTTGGGGAAGATGCGAAAAATACCATGCCAACCCACTATATGCTCATAATAGCACAGATTTTGAACCCATCTCTAGTAGTGACTTTTGATTTTGCACCTTATCTCATTGATGCCATTCATGATGGATTGATAGGGATAAAGAATGCTAAGGTGGACAAACCTTTTGGATGGTATTCTCTCCTCATGCACATGTATTTATTCAAAGGTGCTAAATATTTTACTAATGAAATGGACCTGCTCAAGGAAAAGGATGGAGAGGAGATCCTGTTCAGATATGAAGCACAATTTTATCTTGGGATAGAGAGGATGCAAGTTACTTAAATTTTGATAGATGTTTTTCATCTAGGCTTAGAATCATTTTGTACCCACAAAACCCTAGGATTCCTAAATCTCTCCTTGAATTCCTTAGGCCTAAACAATTTGTTGAAGACATCAAAATTTTACACAACTGGGGTGATATATTTTTGTACCCAGTCTCCACTGTGTTTAGAGTTTATGGTTTTAGAGAAACTCCATATCTACTCCCCTATAAAGTCCCTTTGAAGATAGGAATTGTTGAGGTATTGAGACAAAATGGAGGCCTATAGGAAGCATAATTGACAAATAAGGGGAAGGGAACAATTTTCCCAATTGTTACCCTAGCACATCAGTTTGTAATCACCAAGGGTGGAAGGACACATTTTGATGATTTCTTTCAGCCATATAGGTTATCTACTACAGTGGTGAGGTTTGTTGATCCAGAGGATTTCTTTAACAGTATGTTGAAGAAGAGGGATAGATGTGTAGGTAAGGCCCACCAATTTCACTTCCCTGAGGATTTAATAAGTAATGAGTTCAATTTAGATGAGAAAGAAGTCAGGAAGGAAAAATGGATAGCTGTCAAGAAAACCTTGGATTTCATTACCATTTTGACAGCAGTTATGATCCCTTTGTTAGTTTTCATCCTTTTGAAGAAAAGATCAAATTTTTGGTAGTTTATTTTGAGGATTTAATGCAAACCTTGAAGGAGAAGAAGGAGGTTGTGATGAAAGTTAATCCTAAAAAGGCTAAACTAGTTTTATCCAAGGCTTCCTATGCCACGGTGATTCCCCTAGGTGAATATGTAATGCATAGAGGTCAAAATATAGTGTACTAATACCTATAAGAGATGATACTTCTACTTCAAAAGGAAAGAGGGCACTAGAAGATATGGTTGAGATCCAAGATTACCCTAAAAGGGAGATGGTAGGGAAGGAAGTGCAGACAAGTGAGGTTTTGTATTCTCCTTCCCAAACCCCAATACATGTGGGAGATGAGCAAGTAGTAGCAAAGCAACTATTGCAATTGGGAAGTCTTGGGGAAATTGCTTACACATATGAAGAGTTGCAAGAAGGAATGTTGGAGGAACTAACAAGTGCCCAAATGGACTTGACTATAGAGGAATTTATAGGTAAAGAACTAGACCCTGTCATTAAGTAGGCCAGTGAGGAGTTTCTGGTAGATGATAGTTTTGTCAAAACATGATCATTTTTTGTAGTTTGTTTGGAGAAAAAATATAGAACAATTCAAGGCAAGATGTGAGAAGAGGAAAAATGAAAGTCCTCACAAAGATACGTCTACAGTTGAGGCAGATGTAAAGCAAGAAATGTTGACAGGATTTGAGACCATTACCCCAGAGAAAGGAAGGAAGATGATTGTAGAAGTTGGAGTTTTGATTCTCCCTGAATGGGACATAACAGATGCATTAATTCTTGAAGCAGCCAGGAAGGAAACAAAGCCCCTTGAGGGAGTGACCTATAGTAATGATCATGCTTCCTTAGTCATGTAGTCATTAACAAGGGAGGAAAGCAAAAAGAGGAAAGACTCCTCAGAGTATAGCTATTCTGGAGGCATGATTGTGAAGAGAGTGAAGGACACAAGGGTGGTGGAGGCTTCTAGTACAATTTTGGAATCCACAAAATTCAATATGGTTGTAGCTGAGAAAGATGCCAAGGAAAAGGTTGATCTCCAGGTAAAGTTGGATTTAATCCTAAAATCCTATAATGAAGATAAAATTGAAATAGCTCAAAAGGATATTACAATTGCAAAATTGAAGAATCAAATAGCAGGGCAACATCAGAAAGGTGAATCTTCTACCTTGATGATTGCCTCCTCTCCAACTAAACCTCCATCTACTATTCCAATCATTGAGTTTCCCCCATCCCTATGACTCCCGGTTTCTAATCTACTGAGACTATCCAGGATGAAATGGAAAAATTGAAGCAAGCTCAGGCCATGTTTGCAAGTAAATATGAGGAGAAGATCAAGGGCACAATTTTGAAGTTTGCCGACACATTCGGGGCTTCTATTGTGTATATATATATATATGAAAAGATTTCTGAGCATGTTGACAGCTTTGAAGGAGGACAAGGCTATTCATGAGCCAATTTTGAATAAATGGGTGGCTAGGGAGGTTGATTTAGAACTCATGTGCTTATCCTAAGAAGATGTTGATGCTACTATTAAATCCACCTACGAATTAGTAAAAGGTATGTCCAGATTGGTAGAAGAAAGAGCTAGCCTAGAATGGAGAGCAAACCTGTATAGAAAAGAATATGCTATCCAGGAGTTTGAAATTTTCTTGGGAGGTTTTGTTAGCACCAACAAGTTAAAAGATGAAGAAGTATGACTTGGCGAGTTAGGCCAAAAATTATCTCAATGAATAAATTGAAAAGATAGTCACATTATAGTTTTTTGGAAAGTGAAGTTTAATAGCTAAGGAATACATGGAAAAGAGTAAATAAGTTGAAAAAGAAAATTGTTAACTTTTCCTGGCCTAATGATGACACTTTTAAAGAATGGGAAACCAAATATGTGATGAAAGGAGTAGAAGTACAAAAGGAATCAACTGATACTCAGATAGTTGGTGATCCTGAAGAAATTGAAAGCAGTTACTTGTTGCAATAGGTTTATTTGGGGATTATTGGTTTTAAAGAAATCAAAGACACGAGGCATCAATTTTGTAATGTATTGAGAAAGTCAGTTGGCTTGTTTCCAGCTGGCTACTTTGGTTGTTAGATTTCTCTGATAACTCAATGATGAGAAAATAGTACCAAACCGGTACTAAGAGGGGAGGAGTGAATCAGTACAGACAAAATACAGTCCTAAACCGGTTCAATGGCAATTACTCCAAATGACTGTCAAACAATGACACCAGTTTGAAACAGAGTGCAACTGGTAAAACCCCAAAACAACTAAAACAATCATAAATTGGTTACTCACTTAGCTTTCCACTCAACTCAAAACTACACTACCATTTCACCCTTATGCATGAATAGGTAATCTATCATCATATCTTCACAATAGCTAGTTTAACATGATTTATTGATAGGCATAAAACACATAACCATCATATGCTTAATAGGCAATAACAAAGCATCACAAGATAAAAGCATCACACATGACACACATATTTTTCACGTGGAAACCCAATTGGGAAAAACCATGGTGGGGATAAATACCCACAAGCTTGTTGTTGAACTCTTTGGAAGTCTGCTCTGTTAGGAGCCTTGTCCTATTAAAGACAGATACAATAGGTTTTGTTAGGAACCGATCCTGCTAGGGATCACCCAGTTAAGGGATGGCTACAATACCTGGTTAAGGGTTAAACCTTGTTATAGGTTACCTTGTAAGAGGATTTCAAGAACTCAATAGCTAAAGGATTTCCAGAGCTCTGTAGCTTTCCAGATCTCAATAACTTTGATTTACCCTATTAAGGGATTTACAGCAAGCTGGTTAAGGCTACCTTGTTAGGGGATTTTCCTACTATTGAGGTGGTTAGAGATCAACAAGTATTACAATGATCTAGTAACAACACTCAATGCCAATGCATATCTACTTAAGCTCCTCTCCACCTTCTATACTTACACTTTGTAGGCATCACTTCTCTCATCTGGTCTGGCAAGAATCACATATCCCTTCTCTTGGATACTCACAAACAACTTTTGCCAACAACCTCTGAAAGAATCACAACATCGACCTTATAGGACAACAGCCAGGTCAGTAGCATAAACCCTAAACCTTAGACCTGTTAGGTTAAGGAATTCAAATGGTTCAATCATGACAATTGATCATACTGTATTGAATGCAACAGTCTTGATCCAATCTCAAGACATTCTCCATCGTTCGTTTTCCACCGATTTCATGGTGGCTGATAACCCATCACACGTTATCACCATTTTTATAGATTTCACACATTCCTGAGGTAGATAGGAACAATCTCCTTTATGCAAGATCCTTTATGCAC
This sequence comes from Cryptomeria japonica, assembly GCF_030272615.1. NCBI lineage: Eukaryota > Viridiplantae > Streptophyta > Pinopsida > Cupressales > Cupressaceae > Cryptomeria > Cryptomeria japonica. The sequence goes on from NC_081411.1 coordinate 118,822,950, forward strand.
ACAAGACTGACATGGCAACATGATCTGTTCTTCATTACAATGCTAACTCATCATGCAATGTCACCGATTGAGCCATACAGGCTTGAAGCACTTCAATCGAAAACCCTGAAGTTGAGACTATCAACCAGTAGTCATACAATGCTTCCATGTGTCGGTTCGCATAACCATATGTCGGTTCACCTTGAACAAGCACATTGCTTCACATTGGCACAAATGCCGGTTCACAGTGTTATACCCGTTCTCACATATGCTAGTTCATACCTCTTCAACATATTGACATCAATGGTACCATACAATGTCATTATGTCCACATACCAGTTCACATAATGCCAACAATCTCCCCCTTTGGCATTGATGGCAATATACAAAGATATCTCTCTGCTTCACATCTTCTCCCCCAATTTTTGCAAATATCATCTTCACTTTACATCTTCTCCCCCTTTGACAGCAATGCCAAAGTGGAGGCACAAGCTTCCCTATTCCATTATGATGCTCCCCCTGAGGACTAGCATCCTTCAACACATCAATCCTGAAGAAAGATTTGACTATGCAATACATGACTGATGTGGAGCATATACCTTTAGTTCACCTCCTGAAGGGGCAGTACCCCTAATTCACCTCTTAAGTGTGTAAATGTAGTCTTTGGGAGAGGCTTGGTGAATATTTCTACTAACTAATCCTTACTGGACACATGCTCCAGTGCAATCTCTTTGTTCTAAACCTTTTCCCTCAAGAAATGATACTTAAGCTCAAAGTTCTTAGTTCTAGAATGTAAAACCGGATTCTTGGAGATATTAATTGCACTACTATTGTCACAAAATATACTTATCGGTTCCGATATAGGAACTTTGAAGCCTTTCAATACATGCTTCATCCAAATTGTCTGAGTGCAGTTCATGAAAGTTGCAACATACTCTACTTCCGTTGTAGACTGAGAGATACAACTTTGCTTTTTACTCATCTATGAGACCAGTCTACCACCAAGGAAGAATGCACCACCGGTTGTGCTCTTCCAGTCATCTACATTACTAGCCCAATCAACATCTATGAACACTTTCAAGTTGAAGTCCTTGCTATATGGATACCACAATCCATAGTCAATAGTTCCCTTCAGATACCTAAGAATCCACTTGACTACAACCAAGTGGGATTCTCTTGGACTTTTCTGGAACCTTGTAGTAATGCCAATTGCATGTGCAATATCTGGTCTGCTATACACTACATAATGCAATTTACCAATCATTGATTGGTATTTCTTCTCATCAACCAATGTTGAGTCATCCTCTTTAGATAGTTTACAATTGATCACCATCGGTGTACCAACCGGTTTTCTATCTTCCATGCCAAAGGCCTTCAACACCTCTTTGACATACTTGGACTGAGTGATAAAGATTCCATCCTTCATCTATTGGATCTGTAGTCCAATGAAGAACTTAATCTCCCCTATGAATGACATCTCAAACTCTTCCTTCATCTCATCAGCAAACTCATGACTCATCTTGTCATCTCCACCAAAGATAATGTCATCAACAAATACCTCATAGATCAGGACCTAATCTCCTTTCGACTTCAAGTAGATATTGCTATCTTCACTTGTTCTCTCAAATCCAATCTTCTCAAGATGGGAATGTTGGCACTCATACCATGCCCTAGGTGCTTGCTTTAGACCATATAAGGCTTTATGTAGCCTACATACCATGTCACTGTCTTCAGATAGGGAAAACCCATTTGGTTGCTCAATATACACCTCCTCTTCAAGTACACCATTTATGAATGCATATTTTACATCCATTTGATATACTTTGAAGCCTTTAAAAGCTGCATATGCAAGAAGCATACAAACTCCTTCCAATCTGGCTACAGGAGAAAAGGTTTCTCCATAGTCTTCTCCTTCTTGAGCATATCCTTTGTACACCAATTTGGCTTTGTTCCTAATCATTGTACCATCCTCATTCAGCTTGTTTTTTAACACCCATTTGGTGCCAATGACATTTTTATGCTCTGGTCTGGGTACCAAGGACCATGTACCATTTTTCTCTATCTACTCAAGTTCCTTTTCCATTGCCTTGATCCAGTCTTCATATTTATGAGCCTCTTTGAATGATTTAGGCTCAAATTCAGAGATCATACATGAGTTTTCTCTGATCTTTCTTCTTGTAAGGATTCATGCACCCTTATCTCCTATGATCTTCTTAGGATCATGATTTAGCTTGGCATATCAAGGAATAGTCTTGACTAGTTCTTCTTGCTTTTCCTCTTCATCATCATCTTCATCAGTATTAGTATTCACCAATTCAGGAAAACTGTTACTGGTACTTGGTTGACTGACAATTGGTTCCCAGAAGGTTGCAACCAGCTCATTTACAACTTGCCCACTACTAATTTCCTCCAGTTTCTCAGAAGTTTCATCAACTCTCACATTGATACTTTCCATAATTCTCTGAGTCCTATTGTTGAAACACTTGAGAGCTTTACTCTTGGTGGAATATCCTAGGAATATTCCCTCATCACATTTAGCTTCAAATTTGCCCTGATGTTCACTTCTCTTGATGTAACATTTGCTACCAAATACCCTAAAGTAGCTAACCACATGTGTCTTACCGATCCAATACTCATAAGGAGTTATGTCCTTACCTTTCTTGATGAGTACCTAGTTCATTGTGTAGACTGTAGTGCTTACTACTTCTCTCCAAAAGGTGTGAGCTACCTTTCCTTGAATCAACATGGTTCTAGCTGCTTCAACCATAGTCCAATTATTCCTCTTTGCTAGGCCATTCTGCTATGGAGTCCAGGGGGCAGACAATTGCCTCTTGATGCCAAATTCTTCACAATACTTGTTGAATTCACCGGAAGTGAATTCCCCTCCTTGATCAGTTCTGAGGCACTTGATTCTTTTACCGCTTTCCTTCTCCACTAATGCTCTGAAGCTTTGAAGTTCATAAAGGCTTCAGACTTGTCTTTCAAGAATGTGACCCACATCATTCTTGAGCAGTCATCAATGAGAATCATGAAGTACCTATCACCCTGCACACTTCTAGTTTTCATAGGACCACACAAATCAGTATGTACAAGATCAAGCAAGTTGTTAGTAGTGAAAGATTTACCTTTAAAGGTTGAGGAAGACATTTTCCCCATTTGACACTCTCTGCACAAGGTATTATCTGATTTTCTTAGCACCGACAACCCTCTAATTGCCTTGATCTTACTAGCCTTCACAATGTTATCAAAGTTTACATGGCAGAGTCTCCTATACCATATCCAACTATCATAAAATTTAGCCATAAGACATGAGCTTATATTTGCATTCAGCTAAAATAGGTTACCTTTAGTCTACATACCAGTAGCCACAATTTCGCCATTCTTTCCTTTGATCCTACACACTCCATTCTTGAATTCCAGAGTGAGGCCACTATCATTCAGCTGGGCAACACTCAGAGAGTTGTGTCTGAGACCATCAACCCAGTACACATTGTCAGCACTACTCTTTCCATTCAGAGAGATGGACCCTCTGCCTTTGACCATGCATGGTGCATCATTTCCAAAGCAAACCACACCACCATCATACTCCTCCAAGGATAGAAACTTGCTCCGGTCACCAGTCATATGGTGAGAACAACAATTGTCAATGATCCACTCATTGGAATTATCAAACTGGGAGACAAGAGCCTTCTTGTCTAACACATCTTCTTTGACAGCAACAAACACAATATCTTCATTTTATTCATCCTTTGATTCTTTATCTGTGACACCTTCATCAACTGCCATAAAATAGTTTCTCCAGTTTCCTCCTTTGAATTTCCTAAACCTTTCTGGTTTGTCCTTGTTATCACCATTAGGACAGTTTATAGTAAAATGTCCTATCTGGTTACAAGAAAAGCATTTCAAAGGTAGCTTACCTTTGTATTTACTGGTTCCTTTAGGAAGCTTCCTGGCAAGGAAAGCTTCAAATGCCATCAGAATCTCCTCATCATCCATTTCTCTGCTCTGTCTAGGTTCACCACTAGTGCTAGCTTCTTTTTCTTTTCTGGATGGTATAGCAGAGGCTTTAAAAGTTGATTTAGTATTTTGAACACTACCGTCAAAACTATTTAGCTCATAGGTTGTCAACCTGGCTATGATGGAGTCCAAGGATACCTTAGTCTTGTCTATTGATCTCAGCTCCTGAATAGCAGCAACCCTTATTGCATAGACCAACAATAGGGATCTCAAGACTTTGCTTACCATAGTGGAATCTTCTATTTTACCACCTGCACTCTTGATATCTCCAACAACTGTTTTGATTCTTATTCCATACTGCTGAATGGTCTCACCTTCAACCATCCGCATATCTTCAAACTTCCCTCTCAGGCTTTCTTCCTTAGCCTGTTTTACATATTCATCACCACCATAGATATTTTCAAGAGCATCCTATACCTCTTTGGGATTTACCTTGTCTTGAACATCAATAGACTCAATGTCAGATAGACTACTAATAAGGGCTTCCATGACTTGCCCATTTTCTTGTATCTCTCTCTTTTGGTCAACATAGACTTTATCAACATAGCTCTAGTGTTGAGCACCCATGCTTCTGATGAATATCTTCATCCTATCTTTCCATATACTAAAATTTTCCTTGTTAAATTTTGGACCTTCTCTCTTCATCATTTGACTAGGATTTTTACCTCAAGCAGTTAAGCTTACAACACAGAGGACCTAGAGGACGCTCTGATACCAATTGATAACTCAATGATGAGAAAATAGTACCAAACTGGTACTGAGAGGGGGAGGGGGGTGAATCAGTACAGACAAAATACAGTCCTAAACCAATTCAACAACAATTACTCCAAATGATTGGAAAATAGTGACACCGGTTTGAAACAAAGTGCAACCAGTAAAACCCCAGAACAACTAAAACAATCATAAATCGGTTACTCACTTAGCTTTCCACTCAACTCAAAACTACACTACCATTTCACCCTTATGCATGAACAGGTAATCTATCATCATATCTTCACAACAACTAGTTCAACATGTTTTATTGACAGGCATAAAACATAGAACCATCATATGCTTAATAGGCAATAACAAAGAATCACAAGATAAAAGCATCACACATGACACACATATTTTTCATGTGGAAACCCAACTGAGAAAAACCATGATGGGGATCAATACCCACAAGCTTGATGTTAAAACTCTTTGGAAGTCTGCTCTATTAGGAGCCTTGTCCTATTAAAGACAGATACAATAGGTTCTATTAAGAACCGATCCTGTTAGGGATCACCCAATTAAGGGATGGCTACAATACCCAGTTAAGGGTTAAACCTTGTTATAGGTTACCTTGTTAGAGGATTTCAAGAACTCAATAGCTAAAGGATTTCTAGAGCTCTGTAGCTTTCCAGATCTCAATAACTTTGAGTTACCCTATTAAGGGATTTATAGCAAGCCGGTTAAGGCTACCCTGTTAGGGGATTTTCCAACTATTGAGGTGGTTAGAGATCAACATGTATTATAATGATCTTGTAACAACACTCAATGCAAATGCAGATCCACTTAAGCTCCTCTTCACCTTCTACACTTACACTCTACAGGTATCACTTCTCTCCTCTGGTTTGGCAAGAATCATGTATCCCTTCTCTTGAATACTCACACATAACTTTTCCCAACAACCTCTAAAAGAATTACAACATCGACCTTGTAGGACAATAGATAGGTTGGTAGCATAAACCCTAAACCCTAGACCTATTAGGTTAAGGAATTCAAATGGTTCAATCTTGACCATTGATCATACTGCATTGAATGCAACAGTCTTGATCCAATCTCAAGACATTCTCCATCATTCATTTTCCACCAATTTCATGGTGGTTGATAACCCATCACACGTTATCACCATTTACAGATTTCACACATTCCTGAGATAGATAGGAACAATCTCCTTTATGCAAGATCCTTCACGCGCACAAGACTAACGTGGTAACATGATCTATTCTTCATTATAATGCTAACTCATCATGCAATGTCACCGATTGAGCCATACAGGCTTGAAGCACTTCAACCGAAAACCCTAAAGTTGAGACTACCAACTGGTAGTCATGCAATGCTTCCATGTGCTGGTTCCTATAACCATATGCCAGTTTACCTTGAACAAGAAGACTGCTTCACTTTGGCACAGATACCGATTCACAGTGTTATACCGGTTCTCACATATACCGGTCCATACCTCTTCAACATATTGACATCAATGACAACATACAATGTCATTATGTCCACATACCAGTTCACATAATGCCAACATTCTCTTTCTTTAATCTTTGAGAAATGTAAAATTTTGGAGGGAAATGGTGGCTAGGATAAAGATATTGTTTTCTAGGGAAGTCCAAAGCTTGTTGCATTCCATATATTTATAAATGGATACCAGGACTACTTAGAAGGAGATCACAAGAATTTGAAAAGAAACTCTAGCAAAAAATATATTGAGGTTTTTCTGGTATTTTTGGAAAATCACTCCGAGTTATGTAAAATTTGATGAAGGATATTAATATACAGATCATAAAATGTTGAGCCCTGACTTGTGTTGTCTTCTTGCATGTATGATTGATGTACTAGTTTGATTAGATAATCTAGGATTGTTTAATTGAATGAGTTGCAAGGCAATTTATGGGAATGTTTTAGGTTTCTCTCTAAAAATGGGGAAATTAGATATACTTAAAATCTTCTTGTTGGTAATCAGTAATTCTGCTTGAATTTGATGGTTGGGTCTAGTATAAGGTGAAAGTTTATATATGTTAGGCATATATACATTTAGTGAAAATTTATATAATGATGTGTATGTGAGTTTCCTATGCAGAATTCTTACCTAATTCCAGGTGACTGTGAAGCCTAGATAAGGCACTAATATAGTTTGTTGAGTTTTATAGCATTCTTGGAGATCAAAACTTAAAATGAACATGAGTTTTTATTTTACATTCGGTAATGTTAAAGTGATAAGGTTTGCAGAATGTTGACACTGATTTCCTATGAATCTTTTGTCATAGTTGTGAAAAGCATTCACAAAAGGTGCACTCAACTAAGCTTATTATAAGTTTGAAGTGTAGAAGGTTTTTGTATAAACCTTGTTTAAATGTTGTCTTAGACTTCTATTTTCTTGTTGTTCTCTCTGTATACACCTAAAAATGGTCTAAAGATAATTAATTAAATAAGCAATTATTTAATTAATCTCTTTTCCCAATTTAGTTGAATTCACTAAGTAATTTGATTAAATTTCCCCTTTCATCTACTTATTAATAAATCTAAGGATTTATTAAATAGGTTCATTTCACCCCTTTAATTAATTAATTCAAATTAATTAATTCCCTCCATCCAAATTCATTTCTTCTAGATCCTAATTAATTAAAACAAAATCAAGAGTTGTTGAGATTAATTAGCCTTTTCCTATTATTTGAATTTTTAAATTCAAATTCTCCTAACTTCTACCACTCCTAAACCTAACCATTCCTAAATCTAACCCATTCTACCTACCACCATGTCCCCTTTCATCCAGCATCTTCTAGAACCTTTGAGACACTTGTCACTAATTGTTCCCTTTCATCCAACCCTTCTAGAAGCCTCTTGACACTTGTCACCATAGAGATGATAGATGTTCCCTTTAATCCAACCCCCTTTTCCATCCTCCTTCAATTTAACCATTGATATCCTTAGATCAATATTGACCATTGATTCTTGCCACCTCACCCCTAGCCTTGGAAAATCCTATAAATGGACCTTATTTTGGAGCACAAAGGGGTCCCAATTTCATATCATTTTGCATCCCATCTCATTCTCATCTTATGCATTGTTACTATAGGCATCTGGCTTATAGTTTATCATCTTAGCAATGTTATCATGCTCATTTTAGCTTAAATATTAGCTTAATCATGTTATATCAATCATTCATGTAGCTTAAATCATGCTATTCTTGCTAGATCATGCATTTGCATCATTCAAATCCTCCATCTAAGTGTAATCAAGTCACTGGAATATGCATAATCAAATCTGAGAGCATTTTCATACTTGCATTTACTAGGAGGCAATAAGTCGATTAGCTATGGTTTTGTCTTTCTTTGATTTAAATCTTCTAACCATGCTTGTGATGATTTATTGAGTGCATTTGTGTTTGTAGGTACAGGTACACTTCACAGAGCATGACATTTTGGCGCCCACCGTGGGGCCGAAATCATCATTTTTGGCCTCTCAAGCTTCATCAATCTTCCTCTCTACTCAAGATAGAATCAGAAACTCGTACGAGCTTCCTTTTAGCTTTGGACGAAACCTAATCTTGACTCATACTAGGTGTAATTCTGACTCATAGGAGCTTTTATACTGCAAATTCTTTATTCATGCTAAATCTAAATCTGTGTCATACGATTCTATTTCTTGCAAATTCTTTACTCGTACTTAGCACAATTCTGTGTCGTATGAGTTTTCTTTTATTCCTATACAAAATCTAAAGTTCTGTCATGCTAATTGGAAAATAGTGTCGTACGAGTTTCTGCATCTGTGTTTTTCCATAAACTACAAATTAGAATTTTCAAGATTGTCTAAAAGTTGGTAATTTGCATTTTTGAAGGCCTTCTGATCATTCTTAGCCCTTGAAAGCGCCATGTATTCTATTTCAAAATCTCATCTACAACTCTTGGAGACCTTTCCAATGAGTTAAACGATTCATAATTCTGAGTGCCAAGCAGAAAGATATGCCTATTTGAAGTTGGGATAAAATTTCATATATTTTTTTTCTGAAAATTTTGTAGTTCGGATCACTAATGCTAATCTTGTCATGTCTATGAGATGTTTGCAACCTGACTCTTTTCTGTAGGACACTTGTCAAAGATACCCTTGTCAAAGAAAAATTCAAAACATAATCATGACTACTAATGGATCTATTTTGTAGGTTGCCTAAGGATTCAGCAAAAAACTTTGTGTATTCTTTAAGATTTTTAGGCACATTTCAATTTGGGCTTAAAAAATGAACTATCATGTCTTATGTGTCTTTGATGATAGGTGAGTATGCTCTCACCTTTCTTAGGTGATCAGAAAGCTAGACTCATCTTTTTCTTTCATTAGTGCATCTCTTTAGCAAGCTTTCCCTCCCAAGGAGTTATTAACTCTTAGCCCTTAAGGCCGACAAGAGGGGAATGACCTAAGTGGGAATAACTAACGCCAAGTAATCCAACCCATTATAAAATAAATGTGTTTTTGATGAAAATCAAAGCAATGGAAGTTCTCAAGAATACCTCTCCTCTGTACCTTTAGGTATATCAAACCTTGGTTTTTGAGGCTAGGAGACCTCTTAATTGAGTTTGTACCCTGATGCTCCGAACAAATCCCTTACTAGTGCCAATTAAAATAGAAGCTACCTGATTCACCTCCAAAAGGGTGATAATCTTTGTGCAAGAGAGATAGTAGCTCTCCCAAGACACTTGCCATATCATGCCCCCATTAGCGTTTGGAGTCAAATAATACGACATTGAGAATCCATTGCGTGAGATTCAGCTGCTGTATTCTGATTAGCTATTGGGTGTGTACATAAGGCAGCAAGAAAAGGTTTTCATTCTCAGCCAACTTCCTTAGGGTTTAGCTTGATTGGAGTCATTTATCACATCATGTGTTTGCTATGTATTCATCCCTAAATTGAAAAATCAGACACTTACAACTAGAAAACCAAAGTAAAACATCAAAATTCAGTGATCAAAACTCAAACAAACAAACACTTTTTATACCTGTTAAAATACCTATTGTACGAGTCAAGATATTTTGTCGTATTGCTTGATCTTCTGTCATACGATTCAAGGTTCTATGTCATATGAAACACAGGTTTTCACATGAAGTCACTAGTCTGTCATTTTGTCTTATATCTCTTGTCGTTCTATGTTGCATAATTTGTCGTATGAAACTCTGCATCTGTCAGTCCAAAGCTGTGTCCTGCATGCCTGTTTCAGATTTATCATTTCTGCTTGATCAATTTGCAGTAAGCATAAACACCTATTATTTGTCAATCCATGCTTAGATTGTCTACTTGGTTTTCTTGGTCAAGTTATCATCTGTCAAAATCAAACTCTAGAAGATAAACACCCCAAGATTTTCAAAGTGCTCACCCCCAACAAGTTCAAGATCTAAACATCTCAAAGTGCATTATCACCCTCTTTGATAAACTGATCACTCAAACATAGTTTCTCATCAGGATCAATCATCCTTTATCACAAAACTAAAATGTTTAGTCAGGATTAATTTGTCCCACATCGTAGGATATATCGTTCCTACTGGACTTGGTTCTTATCAATCATCATCATTGCACTCCTAAATCGAATCTCAAAATGCTACAAACCTTTAAACACTTGAATTCTCTTTTAGTGTCATATCACTCTATTGCCTTGAAATTGACTATTGATCACTTATCCAAAACAACTTTTGAAAAATTGAACCCCTGAAACAGAAATAGGAACATTTGAAATAACTTAAAATCATATCAACATGACATACCAAAGCAAAACGCAAGAAGAAAACATGACAAACCAACATATCAGAGAAATCAAACAAGTTCAAAATCAAAATCCAACTATGTTAAAACCTCACAAGGATTTAAATACATCTCAAAAGAAAGGTGGTTCTTTTATGCACCTCTTAAAAAGATCCCTAAAGGATTTGGCTAAAGAAGATCAAAATCGTGCACCCATGTCTAACAATGATCCATCCATCCATAAGAAAATTGACTCTCCAAAGGCATCTATTCTTACACCTCTTGAAAGCTTGCAAGAATCTTAAATAACATCATCACCAAAGAGTACATCCAAAGATGAAGTTCCCCAAGGGATATCCATAATTGCCATAAAACCTAGTTTAGAGGATCCTATTGAAAGCTCATCTCCCTCATATCCAAGCATTGATTCATTGCAAAATCCCCATAGCACTTCCTTGAAAATTGAATTCCTCATTCATAGAATGCTTGTTAAATGTCTCCTAATAGATGGGGGAGCTAGCTTGAACATTTTCTCTTTGAGTCTTATCTATGCTCTAGGCTATTCAGAAGATGCAGTTGATGCCTAGAAAAAGATAAAAATCAAAGCACATAATGAAGAAGAGAATTCATCTAAAGGAATGGTAATATTACCCATCATAATGGGACCTTTGTAGAAGGACATAGCATGCCAAGTTCTAGTCTTGGACCTACCATACAATATACTCTTGGGGAAACCATGGATTCAGGATATGCAAGCTATATCATCAACAGGTCATCAATGCTTAAAATTTCCATATAGTGGATAGGAAATCACAATATCAATAGAATCAAATCCATTGCAGTGTTGTAATAATCTGAAATCAGCTCAAGAGATCATAGTTTCACATAACAGAGAGGCAGCATATTCAAGCACACAATCCAAGGAACAATCATTTGAATCAATTTTGTCAAACATGGAAAAATGAATGCAGCTAAAAGATCAAGGGAAGGGAGAATATTTTCTATCATGGAAAAACATACAAGAGCAACTTGAAATTGAAAGAGAAGAAGTAGATATAGTAGTTGATGTAGTTCACACGTATGCAAAACAAACATTAGGAACTAGCCTACTTGAATCAAAATCACATTTGACTGACATGGACTTAACCAAGGATGATCGAGATTTTATTATACGAGGTCACTCTAATGAGAGTATCATTCTAGACATGGAAATACATACTGAAAGCTCTGACATCTCTATTATGATCCCTAATATCTTTGAAACTATTCAACCTAAAGATCCTTTATCCTTAAGCTATCTTGAACCTATGGACTGGGAAAATGAAGGACATACTGACATTGATAGCTTTTCCAAATGACCATGGCATATCCCTATATCTTAATGAAATCAAACCCGCAACAACTTTCACCAGGGATTCCACTAATGTATCTTCAAGTCAAATGGGTGTTAAATCTCCTAGTCACAAAATTGAAAATAAAGAAAACAATATCAGGTCTAATGCTGAAAACCATTTATTGGCAACATTAGATTGGGAAAAAGTAAAAACAAAGGATGCATCTAACAGTGAAAATCTCATTGAGGCATTGGAAGATGGGAGATTTGACACCTTACCTGAATGTTATCAAGAGAAGTCATCTATCATAATAGCACCAGTAAAGGAAGTTATCATTGGTACAACAGATATACATCCAACAATCTCTCTATCAGAATTAGCAAGACAAAAATACTTGAAACCATTCAAAAGATGGCAAGTCAATTTTACCATGACATATACAGATGTTCTAGGGTTTGATCCATATCTTACAATACATCACCTGAATATCAGTCCAGGAGAAAGCATCAATAAAGGAATGCATCAAGGATCAAGAGCAGGAATTCTATTCATCACACCACAAGGACATACAATCCCAAAAGCATACAAATTAAGTTTTCCGTGTACAAACAATATAGCAAAGTATAAAGCATTGGTAACAGGCATCAAAATGGTTGTAGAATGGAACATTAAACAACTTCAAGTATTTGGAGACTCCCAGCTTGTCATTAATCAAGTCAATGATGACTATCAAACCAAAGATGACAAACTCATGCCTTACAAAAAGATAGTGGATGATATCAAGAAATACTTTGTAGAAATAACTTTTGAAGAGATTCCAAGAAATGACAACAAAGCAAAAAATTCCATGGCTACACTTGCTTCTCTATTGCAGACACAAGAAAATCAACAACGTTATGAATTCCTGGTTGAAGAGTTGTTTCATCCCGCCTTTAATTGTCCTGATTCCCAAACCATCTATCAACTTATTAGACATGATTCCTCCTGCTATGGCCAAACTTACACATACCTAGAAGACAATATCCTACCTCCTGAATTATCAAAGAACCAAAAGAGAAACTTTACTCATCAATCCTCCCATTATACTCTCATCACAGATACCTTGTATAAACAAGGTCTGGATGATACTCTCTTAAGATGTCTCAAACAAGAAGAATCTGAGAAAGAATTACATGAAGTCCATAACAACATTTGTGACACTAATTCAAGTGGTCTTACCCTTTCAAAAAAGCTCATACGCTTGGGCTACTATTGGCCAACTATGGAATGGGATTCTTTTAAGATAGCAAGAACATGCAAACAATGTCAAATCCATGGGAATTTGATTCATGCACCAGTACAAGAACTACATGCGATAGCAACATCTTGGCCTTTTTGTCAATGGGGACTTGATCTAGTAGGAAAGATAAATCCTTCTTCATCTAATGGACACAAATTCATCCTTGTAGCTACTGAATATTTTAAAAAATGGATTGAGGAGGTACCTCTTATCAATCTCATAGGAAAACAAATTTTTGCATTTATCTTGAACTATATCATCTGTCGCTATAGAATACCAATTACCATTATCACTAATAATGGGCAACCATTCAAAAATCAAGATGTACAAGAGCTATGTTAGAAGTTCAAAATCTAGCACAAATTCTCCACACCATATTATCCACAAGGAAATGGGCAAGCAGAAGCATCTAACAAAACTATTCTGAAAATTCTTAAAAAGACAGTGAATGATGCTGGGAAAGATTGGCATATACAACTAAACCTTGCTCTATGGGCCTACCACACTAGTATCTGTACACTGATAGGAGCCACACCTTTCTCTCTTGTATATGGATTAGAAGCTATATTACCAATTGAAGTAGAGATACCTTCTCTACGTGTATCACTAAAAGGTCTCATCCCAGATGAAAAACAACGAGTATCTATACTACAAGAGTTAGAACTGATCCATGAATGTAGACACAATGCATTTGATCATCTAAAGGTATATCAACAAAGAATGTGTCAAAGCTATAATCACAAGGTCAAACCAAGAATCTTTCAAGTTGAAGAACTAGTGCTAAAGGAAAATCCACGCAACCAGGCAGATCAAGAAAAAAAAGGAAAATTTGAACCAAACTAGTTAGGTCCATTTATGGTCACAATAGTATTTGGATTAGGAGCATATCTGCTATCAATATAGGATGAAGATCAGCTCGAGGAACCTATCAATAACATACACCTGAAAAAGTTCTATGTCTAAAAAATCAAAAAAATCAAAAATAGTGAAAAATCAGAAAAATAAAAAACAGTGAAAAATTAGAAAAATAAAAAACAGTGAAAAATTAGAAAAATCCTAAAAAGTGAAAAAGCAGAAAATCCATAAAAAAATCAAATGTCAAAAAAAGTGCAATAAAAATAGATGGTGAAAACCTAGAAAACAGGCGCTATCTATTGGCTAGCTCTTCCATCTATTAGTTCATGCATTCATTTTTCCATCAGCGCTATCCATATGCATCATAAGACTTTATACATATGCAAACATCCTAGGTAGCTTCTTACTATGGTTTGGATCATTGGATATATCATAACAACTCTATTTCTAGGCTTGGGGCAAAATCCTACACCTAGCAAGGGGCAAAAATCTTGATCATTTTTAGCTTAATCAAACAGGTAGAACAAACAGTTAGACAACTCTTATCAAGTGAAAACTGAGACACATCCAACATTGAACACAAGATCAAACTATCAACTATCAAGCTATCACAAAATCAATCAAAGCACATCACACACTTTTCAGTGGAGTAATATCTTTTGGATAATGATTGTAACAAGATTGTTCAAATTTTCTATATTGCTTTTCACTATCATGATTTCTGAGTGCCTCCAGGATGTCATTGACTAGAGGAACAAGGAAGAAACATGATATTTTTCTTGTCTTTTGTTTGAAAATTAATCATCATTAATCTTATCCACGATTAGAATCTTTGAAGCAATGAATTTGGACAATGTGTCCAATTTACCTAAAGATCCATCAATATGATCTATCTTACAAGTCAGTGTAATCATTTTCAATATAGTTAATGTATCATCAATGACCTTAAATGCTAAGGTGTTGCAATCTGTGATCCTCTTTATTGAATTCAAAAGTACATCGGTCACATTTGTAGGCCTATAACCCATGGTGGAAGTGCTAGGCTCTGCAATAACTTTATTTTCTTCATATACTTGTCCAATTGCCTTAACCACTTCTTCCTTGTTTCCATCATTGACCTCTTCTTTATTCACTGTTTGTGCCTTTTTCTCACTATGTGTTTCAACTTTGTTTTCAACCTTACTGTCATCCTTACTTTCTACCTTGCTAACTATTGATTTAGCTATACTCTATTCAGGTTCTTTCTCTGTCAATTTCTCTACCTTCTATCGAGTGTCAACATTTATAGGTCTAGTTTGTGCTTTTACCTTTTCTTGTGCTTGTGCTTGTGCTTCTGTTAGTTTCTCAATGTTAGGTTGAGTAGCATCTGGTATGGTTTTAGGTTTCTCAACTTCTGCTAGTATTTCAATGTTCTGAGAGTCAACAGTGTTGACCAGTGACTCAGAGATCTCAATATTTGTAGCATCAGTTTTATTTACCTCTTTGATTTCCTTGTCCATGATAATGTTGAAGTATTGTGTGTCCACATTCATGGTAAAAAGGACTTTAGATTCTAGATTAGTGTCATCTCTTGTTATTTCCTATGCCTTCTCTTGCAGTTGACTATCAGTTTGTACTGGTGCCTCTACAGTTATTGGTGGGGTGTCCCATGTCGGTGGAGGAAGGTTATCTTTGACTGTTATATTAGGTACACAACCAATTTTACCTTTACCTTTATCCTTGTAATATACCTTTGCAAAATACATCCATTTTCTTGTCTATCCTTTTCATCTTTCTTTTCTCTTTCCACAAAAACATATTTCCCACTTGTCTATTGTCTCATTTGTAATTTCCTTAACTTGGTCTTCCATAAGTTTAACCCATCAGTGACCACTTACAAAAAAATTTCTATTTGCCTCTGAAATTAAGTCATCAATTTTTTGTTTGGAGTTAACAGGGTGTTCTTGACATGTGTTTTGACACACCCACCAACAGTCAGGTAGTTAATGCAAACACTTACCACCTCTCCTAAAAAGTAATGAGTTTGGAAGAACTCAATACCCCAAGGTCTTTGTAGTTAGGTCTTCACGGTGATGGATAGCTCAATGGTTGATGTGGTTATACCTGTAAAGGGGCCTAGTGGTTAGAGCTAAATCTCATTGGTTTACGGACAATTGCACTTCTTCTTTTTTTGTACTTTTACATTTTAAGATTCTTTGGGGAAATAAAATGCGAAGCGTAACAGAAATAAGAAAATAACAATAAAGATCAATACAATGACAACTTAATAAACTATTCAATTAGTTCCTTGCAATTCGAGCAATTATTAGATATTATCCAAGTTAGCATTCAACAACGGACCTCCATAAAACCTGCAAAATCATCAATTTCACAAATCTGTGGACATAAAATCATCAACAATATGGTCTATCATAGTAATTATCATACACCACTGACGTGTGCAATATGGTTCATAACATGATAGACAAAAAGATTACCACGTTGCTAACTCAAAATAATAGACGTTATCCGATTACACAAAACAATTTGGTAGAATATAGATGTAGATCAGACAATCTACAAGCTACTTTTCATATCAATCTCCATGAATGTATAACAAAAATAACTCAAACTTCTTAACAATCTGCAAAATACTCTAAAAATATCTAAGTAGGCCACAAATCATCAATTTGGGACCCTTACAAATGAATCCAACTTCTCAATTTATAGAAGCTCTTCACCCTATTATTTAGGGAATAACTCTACCCTAAATTAAGAACTAAAATTAGGAGTCACAGTTAACTTGCAAGTTTCTACCTGGATACTCCACTTAATAACTACAAAATGGACGCTCCATGAGCACTACAAAGACCATGTTGGGTGAGCCACGTTTTCATAATCATGCATGATTTCTATTAAAATTGGGACTTGAGTAGGAAGAGCATTTTTTTTTAAATCAAGAAAAAGCTTTGCTATCTTTAGCAATTGTGTGCCTAATTCTTTATTTCTTGGTAAAAGCCTTATAATTTTCAATTATGCATGCAACTGTTTGGACTGGTGGATTACCTACATGCTTAATTCTAAATTTATATTTCTTCAAAGCCTCATCTGCATGTACTCCTTGTTCCTCTAACTCCTTTACCATATCTGCCACCTCTTGAGATTGAGTAATCAGCTGTGTGTATCTATCCATAAGGGTGACATCGAACTAGGCGGCAGGTCCTAGGTTTTGTGCCTCATATTCATCCCATTGATTCAAAACTTGTTGCTGGTCCATTATTCCAGTATCACCTATTCTGAGGCCAAAAGACCCTAGTATATTCATCACAAAATTCTCATATGACAAAATCTCCATGAGGAGAGGGTCTCGAATATTAGTAATCTCCTTGATATACTGTTGATATGTATATGTAGGACTATAAATTATCACAACTATCCCCTCCTAAGAGGTCTTCTTTTACTATCAACTCTTCTCCTAACCGTAGTATACTTTTCAAAATTTGGAGCTGTTTATTAAAGGTGTTCTCCTCCTGCTCCCATTATGTGGAGCAGATTGACAAAGCTCCACCCACCTATACCACCTTATGGTATATTTCCATTGTATTCTATAGAAACAATCTAATCTTGGCCGCATTTACCTGAGTCCAAGATTTGGTAGCCGCAACTACTCATCTCACCTCCAATAGTGCCTTTACCTTTCCCTCTGGCAATGATGAGGTTGAAGGTAGGTCATCTGTTCTACAAGAGTCCAAAGGTTTATGAATTTCTATCAAGAGTTGTTTATACTACCCAAGCTACACCTTAAGATCCATATTTGAGGTATGCTCCTTTTCAACACGCCCTTTGACAACGCTTGTGGCTAGCTCCAAGGTATCTAATTCTCCCCACTTGGTTTGCTTACCTAGGTTTATCTGTGATATTTGGTATTTGGGAGGAGCTTGTCTGTTGGCCTACGATGGAACTGCCACATCTGTAATTACTTCACCAAAACTAGTTTTTAACAGGTGATGAACTATCTTCAACTTCTTAACCTTTGGTGGTTCCTCGGTGATTGCTTGTTGTAGAATAACCTTGGGGAGCTCTTCTTTTCTCTTTTTCTTTTCAAAGGTAAACTCTAGCCATTGTGGTATATCTTTAGCTTTATCACCTTGATGTGATACAATATCTATAGTTATGACATGAACCTTTGCTTGCTCTTCCGCTTCATCTCTTGCCTCGGCTCCCATTTGCCCAGGATCTTGGAATGATGAAATCTAGCAGGCTAGGTTAACTTGGAGAGCTTGTTGTTTGTGTAATTATCCTAGCTTACCATTGACCTCCTCATTGAATGCCATTTCTTCCTCACCTGGCTCCATCTCTGATTGCCCGACTGCTATATCCTTAAGAAGGTCTTCTTGGTCTTAAGGAGTTAGAATCAACCTTTCATTCAAGATGTCTTCTGCCTCAACCCATTCTTGTTTTCTCCCTAGCAGCTATTGTTGCTCAAGATCCTCTTCCTCCTGATCAGAGGTAGACTCAATATTTCTAACTTTTACCTCCTCAATAGTGGATGTGAAACCTTGCACTCTGGGCTGCCATGTAGATAAATTAACTAATGGTGGTGCAAGAGCAGTGGTGCCTGAAGCACTTGTTGTACTTATGGAAGGTGGCTAAGTGGGTAACTCCTCAGTGGCTTCTACTTTCTCTTCTTATTCTTGGGTATCCTCTCCTTCAGTGTGCCCTATAGTGGTCCTTGGTAGGAGAACTTTGGCAAGTGGAACCATGCCTAGCCCATCGGTCACCCCTAGGTCTGCAGCCTTTTCAATAGTTCAGACTCCTTCATCTTTTCTTGGAGTTTCTTCAACAAGTCCTCAGTGTTTTCTTGAGGCTTGTATTCCTCACCTGGGTCAGTGGAGGTATTCTTCCTTGAGGTTGACCTTATCTTTCAAGCATAGTCCTTATTGCCTCTTGACTGAGGTACCCATGAGGTGGATTCCTTTTGCTTTGTTTTTGATATGATGGGCCTTACCATCTAGCTTAACCATTATTTAGTCCTATTGATGACTACCTAGGAGACCTTCTCCATATTTGTATCCTCGATCATAGACCATTTTACTGGGGAGAGGGGCCTCTTGTCTATCCCCCATTCTCTATAAATTGGTTCAAGTAACTCTCCATCATCCCTCAGATCTTTAGGGAGGTTAGTCTCAATACCAAAATCTCTCACCTGCAACATAGACAACCTATTATAGTTCTTCTTCCTGACCTCAAAACTGTCCCGCAAATTGGCCCAAAAGTCTTCCAAGCTAGGCTTATGCCCCTCATATGCCTTAGGAATAGCTTACTTAAGTTTCTCATAGGGATCATAAAATTCCCTAGCATGCTCATACTCCTTCAAGTTTAGATCTTGAAGCTCTTGTCTTACCAACTTTGCCACTTGTATCTTGGAACATGCAAAGTACCCAATGGACATCGAGAAATAAATTCCTATGTTATGCTTTGATGACATCAGTGATTGGAGGCCTACAAGTTGTTTTACATATTCTATCAAGATCACCCTATCATTGCAATAATGAGGCATCATCATTGGGTTCCCTATGAATCCACTAACCCTGATATAAGTGGATCATGGGTTTTAGATAAACCAACATGCCCACTCCCAGATGATAGCCATAGCCTCGGGGCTAATCCTGTATCCTGTATCCCTTGTTAATTTGATGATTATTGGGAAAATAAAGGCATCATTAACCTTTTTGAAATTTACTTTAGAATTGGCTAGAGTAAGTTGGGAATAATACTCCCATATCTTCTTCTGCCCTTCCTTCTCTCCTAATTATCCTTCCACTTGTAGGCCTGTGAATTTTGTAGCTCTGGCAGCTATCCAGATGAGATATGATATGAAGAAGAATTTTTGTATGTGTTGCATCTCTTTCATTTGCCTACAGATATTATCAGAGAGGATCTGCAGCTAGTCAAAGTATTGTTTCCCTATCAAAATGGTGGTCATGAACTAGAAAATCTAGGGATGGAAGTGCTTGTAGTCTGGCTTCCTAAAGGCCATACTGAGCATGATGATTAAATCTCTTTGAGGCTCTTTGAAGTCCACCCTTAGGATCTATGTTGCCTTGAGCCCTATCTTTCTTTCTTCTTGTAACCAGTTTGCTTTCATATGCCTTTTGCTAGTTGATGTCTTGTCATTCCATGCCTTCAAGGCCTCTTCTTTGTTCAACAAAAATGCTTCCTCTCTGGTTGGAATTCCAAAGACAAAACCAAACATATCTGGAGACAAGTCTATGATTGTCTTTCCCTATGCATCTATGCATTTTCTAGTTTTTGGATTGTAAAATGGTGCAATAGACATAATGAATTCTGGTGCTTGTACTAACTGTGGGAAAATAGTGGCTTCAACTAAGACAAACCTCTTAATTCTTCGGTGGAGGGCCTCCATAGTAGATTTATCCAATTGAACCCTATTATCTTCAATTTCGATGTGGCTGATTTCAATATTGGTAACCCATTTGATTTGATTCTCTAGCTTTGAAACATATGCCTATTTTTGGTAATGATACTTCATGGTGGCCGGGAGTCTATCAATTTATTTGCCTCTTTTGTTGGAGGATGAGTCCATCTAATCAGTTGAACCTATAGGAAAAACATAAAACTTTAGTCCTCAACACTAAACATAAATTTTGATTCACTCCAAATCTTCAGGGTCCCGGGGTCCCGAAGTAAGCACAAAGCTAGAAAGCTCGAAACTCTAGGGATGCGAGGTTCTGAGATGGAGTCTATAAAACACCTCCTAGAACTTCGGGGATCCAGGGTTCTATGCTGCTGGTTTGGTGTGATCCAAAACTCCAGGGATCTGGGATTCCGAGGTGGAATGGAAGTCGACACCTGAAACTCTGGGGATCTCGAGTTTCGAGCGGGAAAACTAGGGCAAGCCCAAAAAAACTAAAACGCAAAAAACAAACAACAAAAAGGAAATCTAATCTAGAAAAACATCACAAGCAGAGAAAATTCACCTACTAGGTGAATTGAAAACCAAACAAACACCAAGAGAGAGCTCAGAAGTCTGGAGTTTCGTGACTTGGGGTTAGGGAGGAGAAGCTCAGAATGCACAAATGAACTCAAAAAGCTCATCATCTCTTATATATAGCATCCTAAATCCTTTCGTATGAAAACCATAAAAATGATCCCAGGACTCTAGGGTCCTAAGGTTATGAGGTTGATAGAAAGCACAAGAATTAAAACCACCTCGGGACTTCGGGACTCTAGAGTTTTGAGGCCAAAAGACCCACAACCTCAGGACTTTGGAGTTCCAAGGTCAGAACAACAAGGACCTCGGGACTCTGAGATTCTGGAGTTCCAAGCTTGGAACAACAACAAGACCTCGGGACTCCAGGACTCGGGAGTTCTGAGGTCAGAACAAAAAGGGACCTCAGGACTCTGAGACTCCAGAGTTCCGAGGTAAAACCAAAAAGAAGAAAAAAAGGGGGGGCCATATTTTGACACAAGGAGACTAAATGGGGACACAGATATGCAAGGCATAACAAATGGCAGTTGTTTGGGAAAAATGACTATAGGCAATTTAGAATCTCACAATCTCTGGTTAATCTGACACGTAAGGTTATTATCATTCAAAATGATGTATAAGAGTAGAAGATGAGTAAGTGATGAAAAACCAACCAAGATGAGGAATAGACATGATCAACCCTTAAGTGTGTGCATGTGATTTGTTACTCCATCATTTCAATAATGTAGATAGTCAGAGGAAACTAGGTGCAAGCTACATAGGTGAAGTCATTAATCATGTTTCGTGCAAGCTGGTTATCCTGGGCATAGCTCTGCTGCTAGTCAAGCGTCTATAGCCCCGATAGAGATACCTCTGGCCTCCATCAAGTAGTGCTCTACTGCTAGCCAGGAATCCATAGCCTCATGGAGGTTACTTGAAACACCCATTTGGGTTGCTTAAGAGGATAATTTTTCTTTCTTTTTTTCTCTCTCTTTTTTTTTTTTCTCTCTCCCTCTTTTTTAAAAATAAAAAAAAAACATTATAGGATATAGAGAATGACTTCTTTCTTCAATAATCTTTTAAGCAACTTTCAAACATTGAAGTTTGACAACTAGGTTGGGAGCCACAGTGGATAACATGAAACACCTTGACTTCGGATTTTTCACTTGATACCCAGTTTATCTGCTATCTCACAAAACCTTTCTGATGTATCTTAATGTAACATTAGTGCCGAGTTTATCAAGCTAGCCTTTTCCAAATTGAAAGTCAAAAACTTGCGTCATATTTAAACGATTATATACCACTTTGAACGAGTAAAGACAAAGGTTTCGAACTCAAACAAATGACAATGAAATCATAAATAGCAGAGAGTCGAAGTCTCTCAGAATTTAGCAAGATGTTATACAAAGGATACCTACTTGCTTTTAGAATCTTCAAGAACAAAACATATACCCCAACCCAACAAACAAAAGAACAAACAAGCAAAGAAAACAAAAACAAAAGGGAAAACACACAACAAGGCCCAACGAAGCACAACCAAAAAGAAAACAACTAACTACTATATACAACAGGTTAAGCTATATTGATGATTTAATCAAAGTAGTGCTTAAGGAACTGACCATTGATGGGCAATGGTACCAATTCTCTAGTCAATGAGCTCAACCTAAAAGTGTTCTCGCCTAGAATTTCAGCTATTTGGTAAGGACCTAGCCATAACCTTTCAAATTTGTGATGATCACCTTTCTTTTCCTTGGCCTTGTCCCATAACAGGAGTAGGTCAAAGATCCAAAAAGCTTTCACCTTAGCTCTTTAATCAAACCATCGCTTAGCAATGGCTTGATGCTTGGCAAAGTGTTGTAGCATATTAATTCTTTTTTCATCAAGTCTTAATAAGTTTAAGAGGCAAACCTCTACCTGATCCTCAATGTCAAGTTATTGTATCAATTGGAGGACTGATATTTGCAAGTTAATTGGGAAAACAGGGGTCTGGCCATAGACAAGGTAGTATGGAGAAGTTCTCAGGGCATCTTTTATTCTGGTTTGATTAGCCCATAGGGCATATCTCAGTTGATTATGCCAATCCCTAGGGTTTTTCTTGAGTAGCTTCTTGATGACATCTAGGATGTTCTTGTTTGTGGATTCAGCTACCCCATTACCTTACGGGTAATAGTTGGATGAAAATTTTAATATCACTTTATATTGGTATGACCATTGCATCAACTATGTAGAAGTAAAAGAAGGACCATTATCACATACTAGAGTGAATGATATACCAAACCTAGTGACGATATGCTCTTCAGTAAATTTGAGGACTACCTCAATAGTAGCATTGCCGTAGGCAATGGCTTCTGTCCACCAAGTACAATAATTTGTTGTTGTAAGAATAAACTTATGCCCTACACATGAATTAGGGTTAATAACTCCTACAAAATCTAGGGCCCATTGAGCAAAAGGTCTTACCTCAAACACTAGTTGGAGAGGCATAGCAGGATTTCTTTCTCTGGAGGTGGCAGTTTGTCCCGTATGGCAATGTCGGACATGTTCATGAGTATCCTTAAATATGTTGGGCTAATAATATCCAACCTTCGAAATATGATGTGCAGTGGCATCCACTGACCCATGACCAATACCATATTTCCCATGAAATTCATCAATCATATTATGAGATTCTTGATGATGAAGGCACCGAAGTTAGTTACCCTCATAATTTTTTCTGTAGAGTGTCGAATCCTTGATCATATAATTAGCTCTCTTGAGCCTTAATGCTCATCATTGTGTAGTTGTCAATCCCTCAGGACACCTATTATTTAACAATAAAAATACCAAATCCATGTACCAAGGGTCTTGAGTGAATGACTTCAATGTATACTATTGGCATTGGATTTGAGGGGTGTCCATCACCATGGTCTGAGACAATCCTTGACCTTAGACCAACTTCATTGGATGCATCTCTAAGTCAAATTCTTGTAATATTTCCATCCATTTCCCTCATCGTTCTCCTAGTTCAGACTGCATGAGTAGTGACTTTACTGCTTGGTCAGGAACGATCACATAAATCTTACTCCTCAGGATGTAATGTCTAAACTTCTTGACTGCTCTTACTAATGCAAAGGTTTGTTTTTCAAGAGCATAATATCTAACCTCAATGTTTTTAAAAGGAGAACTCATAAATGTAATAGGTTTCTCATCTCCTGCTTGCCTCTGCATCAAAACAGTTGCTCCTGAGTGTAGCGAAGCAAAAGAATATATGTAGAACAACAGTGTGTAACCAGGGCTAGTTAGTATAGGAGCTCCGATGATGGATTTCTTGATCTAGGTGAAAGCCTCTTTTGCTTCTGTTGTCCAATCGACCTTGGCATCCTTCTTCATCATTTCATTCAAGGGCTTGACTATCTATGCAAACCTAGTAATGAATTTTCTGACAAAATTGATCTACTCGAAGAAAGATCTCATCTCTTTTTTACTACCAGGCATTTGTAATTTTAATAATGCTTCTACCTGATCGGGGTCTATAGAGATCCACCTCTCAGAGATTACATGGCCAAGTAGCTTTCCTTTAGCCACTCCAAACACACATTTCTTGGGATTAAGGGAAATCCCATATCTTCAAAACCTCTCTAATACCTTAATGAGGTGGTCTGGGTGGTCTTCTCTAATCTTGGAAAATATCATCAAATCATCCATATAAATAATAATGCATTTTACAATCAGTTCTTTGAATGTTGTATCCATCGCTCGCTGGAAGGTTGCCCCAGCATTAATCAATCCAAATGGCATTCTTTTATATGCATATGTTCCCCACTTCATTGTAAATGCCATCTTCATACGATCTTCATAATTTACCAACACCTAGTTATATCCTGAATAACCATCTAAAAATGACATCATTTGTGAACCATTCACAATTTGTAATACTTCATCCAAAGAAGGGAGTGGTAATTATCTTTCTTAGAGGCTTTGCTAAGATTATGAAAATCCATGCAAAGCCATATTTCTCCATTCTTTTTCCGCACTGGTACCAAATTAGAAACCCAAGTAGAATGGCATACTGGAAAAATTATCTTAGTGGAAAGTAACTTTTGCACTTCCTTGAAGATCAAGGGTTCTATTAGTGCATTGACCGGACGTTGTTTTTGCCTGAATGGTTTTATGTTCAGTTTTAGGGGAATCACATGGGTGATAATCGTTGCATCAAATGTCTTTAAATATTCATACCCCCATGCTATTACATTGATGAATTCTTTCAAGATCTGTATAAGTTTTTCTCTTTCTCTTTGAGTACAAATCTTCCCAATATAGACAATTCTCTCTTGTCCTTCCAGACCAATATTGTGAGGCTCGTATTTTTTGGCATCTAAATCAGTTGTTAATCTCTCTTTTACTCTCGGGTCTAAATCAAAAGTCTCTCCAAGGTGACCATCCCTTTGGGAATAACATTGGTTGGTAAATCCAAAATATCAACATTACCTTCATTATTAAAATAATCTGATTTGTCTTGCTCATCAATAATTTGATCTTCAAAATCCCTTGAATTGGCGAGAAAGGATAAGATATGGGCGTCATCCTAGAAGACTTGGAAATGTTTAATATTGTTAGGCACAACAAGTGCAGAGATTAATTCCACCAAGAACTTCTTTAAAGGGGATTTGCTTACTGGTTCTAATGTACTAGTAGCTACAACTAGCGCATCGGGTATTCCGTTTACTTTCCTAGGTACCAGTTGAATGTCAAAAGCCTCAAAATATTCAATCATATCCCACACTCTATTCCGATATGTTGCTAACCTTTTGTCATGACACGCATATTGGCTTCGCACTTGTTTAACCACCAACTCTAAATCTCCTTGCACCTTCAAACACTTTGCTCCTTTCTTATGAGCGAAAATTAATCCTCTAATTAAGGCTTCATACTCTATCACATTATTAGTACAAGGGAATTGAAGTCGGTAAGAAGCTAAAAGGGTTTTCCCTTTTGGGTTGGTTAACTCTACGCCTGCTTCGCTTCCTTGTTTGGATCTTGACCCATCAAACTTTAAAAACCATATTTCATCTTTTGGTCTCTTCATATTTTCACCTTTGGGTCAATGCTGAGGTTAGTTCTCAAAGAGGATTGTTGCTTCTCAAGCTCAAGACTTTGTGACAATTGATTTTGTTCAATTCCTGGTTGTATAAACACTTCAATTGTATTCGAAACAACCTATTCAGATTGAGGTTGAAATTTGGATTGTGTTTCTTCCTTCTTAGGCTCCAGAGGAACATATCCCTCTTCATTTTTAACAACCTTGACTGCAAGAATTTCATGGTTGTATTGTTTAGGTAAGGTAGTCTTTTCTATGGGCTCGACTGTCTGGGATTCTAATTTTAAATCTTAAACTTCCTCCATATTGCTGATATGATCATCTTCTTCGAATGGAACTGAATTCATCAACTTCATGATCTCATTTTGACATGGGATACATGAAACTTCTAGGTGTTCCTCATGGTGTATCTGACACCACTTTGGAAGAAGAAACTCTTGTATCTTCATAGTGTTTCCCAATAAGAACATTCCTTGTTGTAATGTTGTAATGAACTCTTTCACCCGCCCTCTATATGCGGTCTTGTTGGCTTGAAATAGTTGAAGCAGGGTTGGTGCAGAGAAAGTAAGAATCTCATTGACTCTGTAAACCCTTGGGCTTACCTCAGCAAACACCACTTCATTAAGAGCACCATAATCCGTGACCAATTTCTTCAATTTAGGCTCACTATCAATTCAGATCTGGTTGCTCACTCCCTTCCAAGGAAGCCATAATTATGTAAAACAAGTTGAGAAATATCCTCCCAATGTCTTGGACCAATCCCTACTGAGGAGCATCCCATATACTTCTGGAATATCCACCACTTGAATGTCAATATAGCGAGATATTTGAGGATCAGCGCCTAACTGGATGTATACATCTTTCAATTCTCCAATGACATTAACCTCTGTTTTGTCTAATTGTACTACCTTACTATTTGCACGTACTAGTTGAAGTCCAAGTTGTTGGCATATAGAGTAAGGCATTACGTTTCTCGAAGCTCCTGAGTCTACCAAATAGTTATGTAAATTCTTCCCACATATCTTCAAACTCAGTAAAAATGGTGGATTTTCTATTGCATCATTACTGACGTTAGCATTGAATTCATTAAAGTCTACCATCTTAACCTCATTACTCTGTGATTCTAACATTTCCAACTTTCTAAGGAGAGCCTATTTCTATTCGGGGCAATATCTCAATACTTCAATTAAGAACATAGTAGTGGCAGTCCTTTCCATCTCCTTAGTAACATCAAATGATCCTTTCAGAACATAATCTTTCCCCTGAGCTTGTCTGGGGAGTGTTCCTTGGAAAGCTTGAGGTGGACGAGGATTGTTGCTTGCATTAGCGTCCGGAGGTACAAACCCACTCATCAGGGGAGATGGCTCTATTAAAGGAGCCTTACCTTGACTCCTAATATTATAATTGTTCTTGGTCTGGAAGGCTTGAGCATCGTATACGCATGGTTCACCATCAGCTTCTCCCTGAAATTCCTTACATGGGAAAGTATCAACCAGCATGGCAGTATTAACGTTATCAGGTTCATCATTAGAACAATCTTTGGGCTGAGAGTTAGCTTGAGCAATTCTTATGATTTTATCGAACTGTGCACAATTAACCTTGGAATGGGAAGCTGTGTCATGCAACCTGCACCAATTTGTTAGTAGATTCATATCAGCAAGGTTGACACTTTTTGTGTGGTTTGGGTTATCCCGTGCATCTGGGTGGTTGTGGTTCACCCCACCATTATTCGAACCTATATTCCACTACCTATTATAAGGTTTATTATTGTAACTTTGATTTTGGTTCTAGTTATTGTAGTTTCGCTGATTATTATATGGTTGAGATTGATTATACCCTCCTGGTGGATTCATCTTTAGCTGGCTCAAGTCTGAAGTAACCTGTGAGATCATTTTCTTCAAGGCTTCTACTTCAGTGGATATATGGGATCCTTGATTCTTAGGAGTCATAGTTGGAAGTTGGTCTACCGAATTCATATTGTCAAATTGTTGATTTCCTGCTTGCGGTTGACCAATGTACTATGTTTGAGTGGGGATGGTATTGGCACCATTTTGCCAAGTCGACGCTTGAGCTATGAATTTATAACTTTCCTGAGGTTGGGGTGCATAAATTGGCACGGGGTTCATCATTGGGGCACCTATAGGTAGAGACGAGGGTACACTTGGGAGTTGATTGTAATTTCCTTGATTCACCCCTATGTGTAAATTATATCCAATCCCTCCTGGGGTTTGATTCAACTCCTCATTCATGCTAATTGCTAATGTAAAGACTTTTGCTAAGGTATCCCTTTGATCTTTAGGAACACTCTTTTTAATGAACATATTAGTCCAAGGGTCAATAGCTCTTAGATATGAGTTGATGGATACATTAAGTGCTACCTGCTATGGGGCTTGCCACCTTTTGAATACCCTTTGGAAGTTAGTATTAAAAGTCATTAATGGCTCATTCGACAATTTCTTAAGAGAAACAAATTGATGGTATAGTGTCCCAAGGTCTACGTACACTCAGAATTGATCAATGAAGGCCTTCTCCAAAAGATCCCAACCTATGATGGAGTTTGCAGGTAGGGTTAAGTACCAATTGTATTCATTCTCCCCAAGTGAATATGGGAAGAGTCTACATACTACATCTTGGTGTTCAATATGATTACGAACAACCGCATCTTTGAATGCTTCAATATGTTCATCAGTTGTTCGTTTGCCTAGATAGTAAAATTGGCTGCAAAATTTGTTAGGGTTTCTAGGTAGGTCATGTATACCCCCTGGTATGGTTCCTAGTGGTGTAGTGTCTTGTTTGAACTAGGCCATTGAAGGTAGTGATGGTGAATGTTGAGTTACAAAAGGTGCAACGATAGGCTAAGGACTGGGGATCAGTTGATCTCTTACATCAGGTATGGATGACTGTACTGGTGAGGATGTTGAGGGTTGTTTCTTAGCTTTATTCTTCTTCCTCCTAGTGGCAGGTCCTAACTCAACTTGGTCAGATGGTGAAGAACCACTCCTAAGGACTTGGTGAAATCTCTCAGGAGAAAAAGATGATATACGATCCATCTTAGTAACTCAATTATCTAGTTGAGGAGGTGGTTGTAGATTTTGTCATGGGTTCACCTGAGGATTGAGTTGTCTTTATGCCTTTGCTTCTATATGTATAGCCTTTTGTCTCTCATTATCTAAGACTTGTCGTACTTGTAACCAATGGTTGTAATTTCTCGTACTATTCCAAGTAAAGTCGTATAGTTGAGTAAGAATGTCGTCTTGCTGGTTGTTGAGGTCAGGTTAGGTAAATGACATCAATCCATCTCCTGGAAGTACCATATGCGGTTCACCTATGAGGGGATTTGTCAGCCCTCCTTCTAGCGCCAGTTTCTATTGATCTGTGTTTTGACACACCCACCAACAGTCAGGTAGTTTATGCAAATACTCACCAACTCTCCTGAAAAGTAACAAGTTTGAAAGAACTCACTACCCCAAGGTCTCTGTAGTCGGGTCTCGACGGTGATGGTTAGCTCAATGGTTGATGTGGTTATACCTGTAAAGGGGCCTGCTGGTTAGAGCTAAATATCGCTGGTTCATAGACAATTGCACTTCCTCTTTTTTTGTATTTTAATGATTTAAGATTCTCTGGGGAAATAAAATGCAAAGCATAAGGGAAACAAGAAAATAACAATAAAGATCAATACAATGACAAATTAATAAACTATTCAATTAGTTCCCTGCATTTGGTGGTGAGAGCTACTTGTCTCACCTCTAGTAGTGCCTTTACCTCTCCCTCTGGCAGTGATGAGGTTGAAGGTAGGTCATCTGTTCTACAAGAGTCCAAAGGTTTATAGATTTCTATCAAGAGATGTTTATACTACCCAAACCATGCCTTAAGCTCTATATTTGAGGTGTGCTCCTTTTCCACGTGCCTTCTTACAAAGCTTGTGGCTAGCTCCAAGGTATCTAATTCTCCCCACTTGGTTTGCTTACCTAGGTTTATCTGTGATATTTGGTATTCTAGAGAAGCTTGTCCCTCAGCCTGTGATGGAACTGCCACATCTACAATTACTTCACCAGAACTAGTTTTTGACTGGTGATGAACCGTCTTCAGCTTCTTAAACTTTGGTGGTTCCTTGGTGATTGCTTTTTGTAGAGTAACCTTAGGGAGCTCTGCTTTTCTATTTTTATTTCCGAAGGTAAACTCTAGCCATTATGGGATGTCTTCAACTTTATCACCTTGATGTGATACAATATGTGTAGTTATAACATGAAACTCTGCCTTCTCTTCCACTTCATCTCTTGCCTTGGCTCCCGTTTGCCTAGGATCTTGGAATGATGAAATCTGGTTGGCTAGGTTAGCTTGGAGAGCTTTTTGTTTGTGTAATTCTCCTAGCTTACCATTGACCTCCTCATTGAATGCCATTTTGTCCTAACCTAGCTCCATCTCTGCTTGCCCAACTGCTATATCCTTAAGAAGGTCTTCCTCGTCTTAAGGAGTTAGAATAAACCTTTCATTCAAGATGTCTTCTGGCTCACCCCCTTCTTGTTCTCTCTCTAGTAGTTTTTATTTCTCGAGATCCTCTTCCTCCTGATCAGAGTCAGACTCAATGTTTCTACCTTTTAACTCCTCAGTAGTGGTTTTGAAACCTTGCACTCAGGGCTGCCCTATAGATACATTAACTACTGGTGGTGCAAGAGCAGTGGTGCCTAAAGCACTTGTTGTACCTGTGGAAGGTGGTTGAGCGAGTACCTCCTTAGTGGCTTCTACTTTCTCTTCCTATTCTTGGGTATCCTCTCCTTTAGTGTGGCTTATAGCGATCCTTGGTGGGAGAACTTTGGCAAGTGGAACCGTGCCTAGCCCATCGGTCACCCCTAGTCTGCAGCCTTTTTTAGTAGTTTAGATTCCTTTATCTTTTCTTGGAGTTTCTTCAACAAGTCCTCAGTGTTTTCTTGAGGCTTGTCTTCCTCACCTTGGTCAGTGGAGGTATTCTACCTTGAGGCTAACCTTGTCTTTCGGGCATACTCCTTATGGCCTATTGACTGAGGTACCCATGTGGTGGATTCCTTTTGCTTTGTTTTTGATACACTAGGCCTTACCCTCTAGCTTAACCATTGTTTAGTCATATTGATGACTACCTGGGAGACCTTCTCCATATTTGTATCCTCGCTCATAGACCATTTTACTATGGAGAGGGGCCTCTTGTCTATCCCTCATTCTCTATAAATTGGATCAAGTAACTCTCCATCATCCCTCAGGTCTTTAGGGAGGTTAGTCTCAATACCAAAATCTCTCACCTGTGGCGCAAACAATGTGTTATAGTTCTTCTCCCTGACCTCAAATCTGCCATGTAAATTGGCCCTAAAGTCTTCCAAGCTGGGCTTATGCACCTCATATGCCTTAGGCATAGCTTGCTTAAGTTTCCCATAGGGATCATAAAATTCCCTAGCGTGCTCATATTCCTTCGAGTTTAGATCTTGAAGCTCCTGTTTTGCCAACTTTGCCACTTGTATCTTGGAATAGGAAAAGTACCCAATGGACACCGAGAAATTAATTCCTGCCTTATGCTTTGATGGCAAGAGTGATTGGAGGCCTACAAGCTGCCTTACATATTCTAGCAGGATCACCCTATCATTGCAATAACAAGGCAGCAACATTGGGTTCCCTGTGAATCCACTAACCCTGATATATGTGGATCGTGGGTTTTGGATAAACCAACATGCCCACTCCTGGATGATAGCCATAACTTCGAGCCTAATGTCGTATCCTATTTCCCTTGTTAATTTGATGAGTACTGGGAAAATAAAGGTATCATTAACCCTTTTGAAATGTACTTAAGAATTGGCTAGAGTAAGTTGGGAATAATACTCCCATATCTTCTTCTGTCCTTCCACTTGTAGGCCTATGATTTTTCTAGCTCTGGTAGCTACCCAGATGACATATGATGTGAAGAAGAATTTTTGTGTGTGTTGCACCTCTTTCATCTACCTATAGATATTATCAGAGAGGATCTATGACCAGTCAAAGTATTGTCTCCCTATCAAAATGGTGGTCATGAACTGGAACATCCAGGGATGGAAGTGCTTGCAGTCTAGCTTGCCAAAGGCCCTACTGAGCATGATGATTAAATCTCTTTGAGGCTCTTTGAAGTCCGCCCTTAGGATCTTTGTTTCCTTGAGCCCTATCTTTCTTTCTTCTTCTAACCAGTTCGCGTTCATATGCCTTTTGTTTGCTAATGTCTTGTCATTCCATGCCTTCAAGGCCTCTTCTTCGTTCAACAAAAATGCTTCCTCTATGGCTGGAATTCCAAAGATGAAACCAAGCATATCTGGAGAGAAGTCTATGATTGTCCTTCCTTGTGCATTTGTGTATTTTCTAGTTTCCAGATTGTAAAATGGTGCAACGGACATAATGAATTTTGGTGCCTATACTGACTATGGGAAAACAATGGCTTCAACTAAGCTGAACCGCTTAATTCTTTAGTGGAGGGCCTCCAGAATAGATTTATCTAATTGAACCCTGATATCTTCAATTTTGATGTGGCCGATTTCAGTATTGATAACCCATCTGATTTGATCCTCCATCTTTGAAACATATACCTATTCCTGGTAATGATACTTCATGGTGGTTGGGAGTCTATCAATTTCTTTTTCTCTTTTCCTAGAGGATGATTCTATCTAATCACTTGAACCTATAGGCAAAACATTAAACTTGAGTCCTCAACACTAAACATAAATTTTGATTCACTCCGAGACTTTGGGGTCCTGGGGTCCCGAAGTAAGCACAAAGGGAGAAGTCTCAGAACTTTAGGGATCTAGGGTTCTGGGCTCCTGGTTTGGGGCGATCCGAAACTTTGAGGATTCGGGGTTCCGGGGTGGAATGGAAGTCGACACCCAAAACTCCGAGGATCTAGGGTTCTAGGGTGGAATGGAAGTCGACACTTAGAACTCCAGGGATCTGGGGTTCTGGGGTGGAATGGAAGTCGACACCTAGAACTCTAGGATTCGGGGTTCCCGAGTGGAATGGAAGTCAACACCTGGAACTCCGGGGATCTGAGGTTCCAAGCGGGAAAACTAGGGCACGCCCAAAAAACCAAAATGCAAAAAATAAACAACAAAAAGGAAATCTAATCTAGAAAAACATCACAAGGAGAGAAAATTCACCTACTTGGTGAATCGAAAACCCAACAAATGCCAAGAGAGAGCTTGGAAGTCTAGAGTTTCGCGACTTGCGGTTAGGGAGGAGAAGCTCTAAATGCACAAATGAACTCAAAAGCTCATCATCTCTTATATATAGCCTCCTAAATCCTTTCATACAAAAACCATAAACATGATCTTGGGACTTTAGGGTCCCGGGGTTTTGGGTTGATAGAAAGCACAAGAATTAAAACCACCTTAGGACTCCAAGACTCCAAATTTTTGAGGCCAAAAGACCCATGACTTTGGGTCTCTGGGACTCTAGAGTTCTGAGGTTGGAACAACAAGGACCTTAGGACTCCAGAGTTCCGAGGTCAGAACAATAGCAAGACCTTGGGACTCTGGGATTCCATAGTTTCGAGGTCACAACAAAATGGGACCTTGGGACTCTGGGACTCCAGGGTTCCAAGGTAAAACCAAAAAGAAGAAAAAAAAAGGGGGGGGCATATTTTGACTCGAGGAGACTAAATGGGGACACAGATATGTAAGGCATAATAGGTGTATAGCAAGTACAACCTCTACTTTCAATTTCTTATATAATTCCATTACTGACATTCTTTTAGCTTCTAACCTCAAATACAAATTATTAGGAAGATCAACTACAACCTCGATGAGAACTTTCTTGTAGATATCTAGGTGCAAAATAATGCTTTCCTCTATAGTATTTTTATCTGAATCCTTGAAAGAATGATAAAGTTTATTTACATTGCTAAGGTTACCTTCTTGTGTGATTTCATTTATCAACTCTTCCGGTGTAAGAGTGTCTGGTGCCTTGGGTTCTTGTTTCTTCTTTGGTGTTACCTTCTTCTTCGGACCACTAGGCTCTTTTACATCTTGTTGTTTCTTTCTTTGAGTTCTTGACTTCTTTGGAGATGGAGCAAGTGCTAGTGAAGGTTTCCTTTTCTTTCTTTCAACTCTTTTTTATTCAGTTGCTTTATCACTTTTTGTCTCAAAAGAAGTAACAACCAAGGAAACATGAACTACCAATGTTTTCTTTGATTGACTTTCTTTCATACTAGCAACAATACCGCCAAGACTCATCAAACCTTCTGTAACTTCCTTTACCATTTTAGAAGCATCTTTCATGAATTTGTCTATTTTCTTTCTCTACTTCATCAAGGCTACATCACTTTCAATTGTTTCAGTACTACCAAATATTTTCTTTGATGGTTTTGGTGGAGAATCTAGGAGTATTTTTGCATATGATTCTAAAATGTGAGAGTCCACCTCATATCCTATTTCAGTAATCCATACCATTCTGGGTCTAACTGCTTCCACCCAGATTTCATCTCTCTTTGCTACAAAGCATATTTGTTTATCATATTTGTCTATGACGCTTTGGGAAATCCTTTCTCTCTATTTCATTCTGGTTTGGAAATTCTTGAAGTAATCTTTGACCAACTCATCACTGTTAGCTCTCATACCGGAAATTTCCTCCCCTATCTATTTTCCAATAGAAATATCATAGGAATAATCCTTATGACCTATACCGGGGATCTCCTTAGAAAAGTAAATCATTAAACATACTAATAGATTTCCAAACTTGAATATTCCTTTCTTGTCACTGGAAAGCGGAAAATCGCGATCGAACCCTAGTTGCTCTCCCCTCTTCCAACTCCGAGGAGAGAGAAGGGAGATTCACTAGGGTTGATGGTTTTCACTTAGGGGAGAGACTTTACATTCAAAAGAGGGGTTGAAACCCACAAGATCCAATCCCACACAATGCAAGATTGGATGCTAAATGAGTTTCAAGGGTTGAGACAGCAAGGCTACCCTCTTTTGTAAAGAATCTGCATAGAAGAATTAAGCTAGGAATGCATAGAAAATGACAAAGATTCGCTTATAAAATGAGATAGGGATACAGTATGAAGCTGCGGACCTGGAATTAGTAGTAAAATGTTGATACGGCACTGTCCTGCAAATTTGAGCAAAAGTTGTCAGGACGATGGCGCCCGGCGCCACGGTCCTCCGAAAAATCCGCGAAACGAAGGGGGATCTGTTCGTCTCTGCACAAGGATTCCAGATCTTCAATTTCAGCTATGTACCTGCAACCTACACACAGAAAAGCGAAGCCGATTGGGGGGTTAGGGATTAGGGGTTTGCCTTTATGTCAAACCCCGGTTTTGGAATTAACCAAGAAATGAGCAAGTGCTGTAAATGTAAATGACTATAAAACAAGTACTAATACCTTGTTCTAAGGATGTTTGTATCCTTATGTGTGAAGGTATAGATGTTGTATGTTGTTGTAGTATGTTGTATGTGATCTCCTCTTCAATGGTTGAATCCTTGTCTTGAATGCAACACTTAGCCTTGAATGGAGACTTGAAATGATCAATTGCTTGAAAGAATGCTTGAATGCTTGAATGCTTGAGTATAGTTTCCATGCTTTTTCCCTCATGTGTGTATCTATCCAAATGAGAGAGGAAAATGTAGTTTATATACTTGTCATTTAGGGCTGATAGAATGATTTTCCTGACCTTAGGCTGACCTAGGAAGATAATTTCCAAATTGCAAACAAAAAGACCCGAAGTCTCATAGGAGACCGGGCCCAAAATAGGACCCAGGGACCAGGGTGCTGGGCGCTCTGGTCCTGAAGAACCAGGGTGCTGGGCGCTCTGGTCCCACCTCTCGGGATAGCAGGGTGCAAGGAGGTTCAGGCCAGGGTGCTTGAAAAATGCAGTTTTCAGTGTCATAATCAGGTTTCGGGGTCTCCATTCAGGTTGCGTGTTGCGTCGCCATCGTGAAGACCGAAATGCAGTCGAAATTGCAAGTGTCACAATTTTAGGATGCTACATTTAGCCCCCACTTTAGCGGGAGTATGTATGCTCATACTTCCGGTAAAGTACAAGGAAACAAAATTGAAAGACTTTCACCACGTCAAGGAGGCAAGACACACCAAGCCCCTAGTGGACTAA
The DNA here is from genome assembly GCF_030272615.1 of Cryptomeria japonica. Taxonomy (NCBI): domain Eukaryota; kingdom Viridiplantae; phylum Streptophyta; class Pinopsida; order Cupressales; family Cupressaceae; genus Cryptomeria; species Cryptomeria japonica. The sequence goes on from NC_081411.1 coordinate 118,859,023, forward strand.
GGATCTTACGACTTCGATTGACAAAGTAAAAGGGAAGATCACGAGGAAGAACCATGACTGTCAGTAGTAAGGTTCCCTCACTATGAGTCATGCAAGAAAGATATCAAAAATTTTCAAGGCAAGGTTAAATTTGCCAAGAAATTTTCAAGTATCTTGAAAAGATATGAACGGGATGTATGCCCCCCTATGTTAAAGCGATCGCACACGCCTCACCGGGGGTGATTGTTTTAATGTAGTGATACACATAAGAAATGAGAAAGGAAAGGAGCACGTTATCGCAAGGATTTAGCCCCCAAGTGTGAGATAAGCCCAAGGATAATAGACACAAAACACAAAGCACGAGGTGACTTCGCTTTCCTCGGGGTCAGTATGCTGTATGATAATTCATGTATATCATATGTATGTATGCATAATTATTCTTCATTCCCCAATCAAGGAAGGTCACCTAGAAGAAGGGAACACATGTGTCTTTTGAGTCAACATGAGAGAGATCAAGAGATCTCAATGCTTTGCATCGTCCTCAAGTAGACAACACTAAGGACAACAAATAGAAGAATGATAATAACACATAGAAGAAGTAACAAAAGAGAGGAGGAGAGAATCTGCTATGCTAATGAAACTAGTCTAGCACATCAGCTACCCCCCGATCTTGCTGATCAATGTTTCGGGAAGGCAGGGAACACGCTAGAGGAGGAACATCCAACACAGCAGATGGAGCTATCACAAGATCCAAACAAGGGCTATGTTCATGTTCCGAGCCACGTTGTTCTTGTCTAGGAGCTAGGATAAGTGCTTTAGAAAATTCATTAGATAAATGGTTATCAATATCAACAAGTTCATATTCACTATCAGAAGCAAGAGGAGTAACATTTTCATCATGAATAACATTTTCATCTATATCATCATCAAGATTTATAAAAATAGGATCTTTAACTCGCACAAGATCAAGACCATCATGCATCTTATGTTTAGGAGATTTAGGCTCAATGTCCGGCTGAGGAGAAAATGGAATAATGCTTGTTGAAGGTGTTTTTGGAGATTGCAAAGTTTGAGAAGCAGCTGCTTGAGCTCTAAGACGACGCTTTCATCGGCGTTCACGTGCAGAACGATTTCGTCTAGTCTTAGCAGGAAGTTGAGAAGATTGAGGAGGAGGAATTTTCTCATCCTTAGCACTTGGGTGTTTAGGTTGTGGTCTCTTAGGCTGGACAATAGGAGAAGAAGAAGGTCTCTTCTCTCTATAAAAGGAAGGAGAAGGAACTGCTCCATACAAAGGAGGAATATTTGGTTTAGGAAGGAGACCAAGTCCATTATGACGAGGAGGTATAGGTCTACTTTTATAAGGTTTATTAGGCATAGACATAGTCACATCCATAGGGATGGGTTGGGAATCTTCTTGAGGAAAGACATTAGTTTTATCTTTCAAAGGAAGAACTTCCTTCTCAAGAATGATAGGAATATCAATTTTAGGTGTTCTAGGTTCACTTAGAGATAGGATCATATCTGTTTTCCACTTTTGATAAGATTTGAAAAGATGATCACTTCGCGGAGGAAGAGATTGGAATTGTTTAGGCCAAAAGTAATCAATAGGAACGCTAGAAGTTCTTTCAGCTGGTTTAAAGAGACTATGATTGACAGTAACAACTTCACCATTATGGGGAAATTTCAAACACTTGTGAATAGGAGAAGCAATAGCTTTCATGGAAGATAGCCAAGGATAGCCAAGCTTCACACGAAATTGTTTGGAAGATGGAATAATAGCAAAGTTCACATCAAGGGATTTGTTATGGACCTCAATAGGCAATGTAATAGAACCAATTGCAGGAGAAGAAAATGCATCAAATAATTTCACAATCACATCTGTTTTGTCATAAATCACTTGATTCAATTGCAAAGTAAAAAGAAATTCTTCAGTAATAACATTAATCATGCACGAAGGATCAATAAGCACTCCACGACAAGGTGTATTCTTGACTTTTGCAACTATGTATAAAGGACCATCAGGTGCCCTAATGGTTTCACTAGAATCAAATGTGATGGAAGGTTCTTTAGGGATTTCTTGCTTCTCTACAAAGTTAATCACATTCGGAGTCATAGACACAAGACCATCAGATGAAAGAGAGGAATCACTAGTCTCAATTACATTAGAGGTATGAGAAGGTAATGGATCAGTGAAAATTTGAAGGTTTTGATTAGGAGGAGCTACAGATGTATTGCCTTTATCATTCACTCCAGAAACAAAGATAGTATTATTATCAATCAAATCTTGAATTTTACCCTTTAAAGAAAAACATTTTTCAGTATCATGCCCAGGCTGACGATGAAATTGACAAAAAGATTTGTTATCAAAATAAGGTGAAGTAATCTTTGCAGGATCAATTTGTCTTATAGGAGGAAGAGTAAGCACATTTTTTTCCAATAACTTATTCATAATACTATGCAATGATTCATTAAAAGGAGTATACTTTCTTTCTTTCTTGAAAAATTTAGAAATAGGAGGCACACCTGATGCTGCATTCACATTGTTGTTGATGATGTTTTCATTGAATTTGATGGAATCTCTGTTCAGTTTAAATTTCCCAAATGGTTGTTGACTGCTATCACCCTTATCACTCGGAGCCGTAGGATGTGATTGTTCCATTTGACTCACAGTCAGTTGATAATTGTGAAGAGTTGCACACAATTGTTGGAAAGAAGTAAACTCAGAAAATAGAAGTTTGTCTCGAATATCTTTTTGTAAATTAGAAATAAAGATTCTTTGAATATCATTGTCAGGCACTGGAAAAGAAATTTGAGCATACAAATGCTTATATCTACCAATGAAATCAGTCACTTTTTCTTTAACACCTTGTTTACAATGCATTAAATCAATCAAAGTAACTTTAGGACTTATATTGTTTTGAAATTGTTGAATGAAAGCATTTGCAAGTTGTTCGAAAGAAGTAATAGAATAGGAAGGCAACGAGCAATACCATTGTAGGGCTTTGTCTCTTAATGTTCTAGTAAACAGTTTTGCAAGCAACCTTTGGTCATAAGCAAAATCGGTACATATTGTTTGAAAAGTCTTAACATGTGTTAGAGGATCACCTTTACCATTATAAAGCTCCAAATGCGGGATTTCAACATGTTTAGGAGGGATAGCTTGAACAATGTCAAGAGAAAGTTGGCTCGCAACATCAAATGTGGGCACACTAAACTTAGATTGATTCATAGAGGCAATTTGTTGCTGTAAAGAGGAGACAGTTTGTGCAAGATTGTTAATGGTCACTTCAGTCGAAGAATTCATATTAGACATGTTAGATTGAGATGGAGGTGTTATGTTATTGAAAGAAGGTAAAGAGTAAGGTGGTGGGACTCTATGATAATTAGTCATAGGAGATGATTGGAAAGGAGGAACACTACAAGGAGGAATGGAATGATTAAACAAATTGCCCCCTTGCGTCATGTTCATTTGTGGAGATATAATAGGGACACTCATTGAAGGAATGAATGAAGAAGTCGGATTAAATGAAGGAAGAGGGTTAATTGAAGAAGAAGGGTTACCCCCATGACTGGTGATCACAGGAGGAATGTCTTGTGTAGAAGTAGCCATTATGTTTGATGTAAAGGTAGGTATGCTAGCAATAGAAGTCATCAAAGGAATAGAATGATTGACTTGAGTAGGAGGTAGTGTATAACCCAAATTTTCAGCACAACTCTTCATAGGCATCACATTTGAATCCACAATGTGTGAAATATCACGCAAAATATCAATTCCATTCTTATCACTTTGAAGCATACGTTTTAGACCCTCAATTAAAGGAAGAGCTTGACTATCGGGGTATTCTTGAGACATCCATTTTCGAAAATCGTCAAATTGGTTATCCAATTTTGAAAGTTGTTCTTCAGAAACCTCATGGAGAGCTTCTTCATCATTAGGAGGATTAGAGGAATTACCCATGTCCTCGTTAAAAAGGCTATTCAAATTAGGTTCCATCTCCTCAGTAGTTAAACCTCGGAAAGACTTAATTCTACGGCTTCGTCTAACGGGAATAGTGTAAGTAGGGCTTATTGTTGTAAAACTCATGCACTAGAAAGAGAGAGAAGATTTTGAATTTAGAGGTAGCAATTTTCAGTAAAATCAGCCAATCTTCTGGATTTAAGCTATTAAATGCAATCACGACAGTCTCCCGAAATTTCGGAAAAAATGTCCGGGACCGTGGCACTCGGAGTGCAACACAGTCCTTGCAACTTTTTTCGAAATTTGCAGGGATGAAAGGTATGATGATTTTAGAGCTAATCTGAAAAAATTGAGTGATTTTACGATCTATAGATAGGCCAAATTAAAGTTGCAATCTCAAAATTGAACCCTACCAAGATTGTCGAAAAATGCAAAATTTTGAATTTTGAAAAAGAGAGGGAAACTAAAATTTTGAATGTTATGATTTTAGAGGGAATGTCAAGAGCAATGCAAATTTTGAAATTTAAAAATTGACTCAATTTCACGCAAAATTCAATTTTGAAAGCGGAAATTAAAGTTGTTGTAATTAAGCACTTAATTTCAAAAGTCACAAATTGTAAGAATTTGAATAAAGCACTGAAATTTCAAATGAATGCAAACACACTTTTCAGATTTAGGGCAGTAAGAACACAATTTTGACACAAAATTTCAATTTCGATGATTTTTGAATGTTTAGAAGCCTTAATCCAAGCAATCACAAGACCAACTTTGACTGTAATTTTGGAGGTGTTAAAATTGATAAAATCAGCCAAAATTCTGGATTTTAGCAGGAAAATACAGTAAGATCTCGCTCCCGAAATTTCAGAAAAAATGTCGGGGACGATGGTGCTCGGAGTGCACACGGTCCTCGTAACTTTTTTCCAAATTTTCAGGGATGAAAGATATTGTGATTTTATTGCGGAATCCAAAGTTATAGCTGATTTGGAGATGTTTTGATCAGTGAAATTGTCGGACAAAGGTTGAATCAGGAGGGTTTCAAAAATTAGGGTTTTGACACTTAACCACTTAATTTTCAAAATTAAAGCACAAATATGAATTGATAATAGAAGGGAAGATCTGAAACAAGCATCAACAATTAAACATTTCACAAGTTTAATTACTTAAAAAGAAAATTTAGGGTTTTTATGCAATCACCTCTAAAATTTTGCCAAAGATCAAACATGGAAATGTAATCAAGGAATCCAATTTTCAGATCTAACTATGAATAATCAGAAAGGATGTTCACGTCGGGTTCACCAAAATGTAAAGTGGAAAATCGCGATCGAACCCTAGTTGCTCTCCCCTCTTCCAACTCCGAGGAGAGAGAAGGGAGATTCACTAGGGTTGATGGTTTTCACTTAGGGGAGAGACTTTACATTCAAAAGAGGGGTTGAAACCCACAAGATCCAATCCCACACAATGCAAGATTGGATGCTAAATGAGTTTCAAGGGTTGAGACAGCAAGGCTACCCTCTTTTGTAAAGAATGTGCATAGAAGAATTAAGCTAGGAATGTATAGAAAATGACAAAGATTCGCTTATAAACTGAGATAGGGATACAGTATGAAGCTGCGGACCTGGAATTAGCAGTAAAATGTCGATACGGCACTGTCTTGCAAATTTGAGCAAAAGTTGTCAGGACAATGGCGCCCGGCGCCACGGTCCTCCGAAAAATCCGCGAAACGAAGGGGGATCTGTTCGTCTCTGCACAAGGATTCCAGATCTTCAATTTCAGCTGCGTACCTGCAACCTACACACAGAAAAGCGAAGACGATTGGGGGGTTAGGGATTAGGGGTTTACCTTTAGGTCAAACCCCGGTTTTGGAATTAACCAAGAAATGAGCAAGTGTTGTAAATGTAAATGACTGTAAAACAAGTACTAATACCTTGTTCTAAGGATGTTTGTATCCTTATGTGCGAAGGTATAGATGTTGTATGTTGTTGTAGTATGTTGTATGTGATCTCCTCTTCAGTGGTTGAATCCTTGTCTTGAATGCAACACTTAGCCTTGAATGGAGACTTGAAATGATCAATTGCTTGAAAGAATGCTTGAATGCTTGAATGCTTGAGTATAGTTTCCACGCTTTTTCCCTCATGTGTGTATCTATCCAAATGAGAGAGGAAAATGTAGTTTATATACTTGTCATTTAGGGCTGATAGACTAATTTTCCTGACCTTAGGCTGACCTAGGAAGATAATTTCCAAATTGCAAACAAAAAGACCCGAAGTCTCATAGGAGACCGGGCCCAAAATAGGACCCAGGGACCAGGGCGCTGGGCACCATGGTCCTAGGGACCAGGGCACTGGGCGCTCTGGTCCTGAAGAACCAGGGCACTGGGCGATCTGGTCCCACCTCCTGGGACAGCAGGGTGCAAGGAGGTTCAGGCCAGGGTGCTTGAAAAATGCAGTTTTCAGTGTCATAATCAAGTTTCGAGGTCTCCATTCAGGTTGCGTGTTGCGTCGCCATCGTGAAGACCAAAATGCAGTCGAAATTGCAAGTGTCGCAATTTTAGGACACTACAGTCACCTTTTATCTTATCCAAATTTTCTAGCAATTCATCCTTCAACCATTCACAAATACCAATCTTTGCATTGTTTGTAATCATCTCATTTGCACTATGAATGCATGAACTTGACACATAATTCAACCTGTTTGTATGACCAACTTTATATCCAATGACCATGCTAGAAAATTTGACATTTTTATCCTTAATGTCATTAACCCTAAGTGATCAGTTGTCATATGTAGCTTCGGCTAAGCTGATAACTTCCTTGTTAGGGATTTTCTTCTTCTTGTCTAGTCTAGAACCAGTGGAGGGTAAACCACTAACAACTTTAATAGATTCCTTGGTTATCTTGAATACCGAGTCCAACCACATAAATTCTTCATGAACCCTGCTAAGGACATAGCAAAAGGCTTCATCTGAGAATTTTGGCATATGGAGGATGTCTATGAAACCTAAATCCTCAACTACCTTATGTTTTGGTTTCACTATCCCATCCTTGTTAGTAATTACATTCATGTACATGTTCATGAAACCTTTGGACCTTAAAATTTCTAAGTTGCAATGTATGTATTCCTTAGGGTCTTCAATGAACATGACTCCCTTCGGGATTTTGAAAAATGCACCAATAGAATCATCTTGTTTTTCTATCTTGGGAATGATCTTAAAAACAGGTCTAGGTCACTTAATATTTTCCACAATGGTAGGGTTTGCTATGAATTCAGGAACAGAAGATGAAGATGTCATTGCGAAAGATAAATACCTTTTAATTGTGAAAACCTTGAATGCCCTGAAAAGACCTTTTTTGCTTCACCTTTAGAATGCCTTTGCTCAATTTCTCTCTTTGAATGCTTGGATGCTTGGTGAATTAAAATGAGAGGTTACAATGCCTTTATAACCAAAATTTGACTTACAACCGCAATAAATGCTCACAGGTGAAGTGAAAAAAAAACTCCACATATCTGTGGGTAAAGAAGAAATATAACTTCTTACCATCAACTGAGGGTAAATGCATGAGTTTCAATTTGTTTCCCTACCCCTAAGGATTATTCCTTAGTTAGATGAAGAATCTCTTGCCGGTGTCGGATTACCCTGTTCTGTTGGTGTAGTGATAGATTCATCACCTCTTTGATCTCTCTTCCTAATCCATTGTTTTGAAAATTCTTGCTTGACTTTAGCCACTTTCTCTTTGCCTTTGTTATTAGGTCCTTTATTGTTTGCTTGTACATTCTTGCTTCTACAAAATTTTGCAATATCCCCAATCTTGTTAGATGCATAACAAGTTACATTGTTTCTCTGAGTAGCCTTTCCATAAGATTGATCGGTTTGAGTTCTACATTGATTAGATAAATATCCAAATCTACCACGAACATAGCATTTCACACTCATTCTACAATTGTTTGAGTTATGACCATTTTTATTGCATTTGGAACATTGACCGGTGAGTAAGTTTGTATTCTGATTATTCCTAAATTTGCACTGATTTTCTCGATGACCAAATTTATTGCAATTGAAACATTTCCCATTAAATTTATAAGCATTAGGTTGCCTTACCAGTTTTCTGTGATCATGGTTGTTTGTAGTCCCAGAACTTTCTCCATGTTCAAATCCAAGTCCAATTGTTTCTCCATCAGGTTTCTGACTTTTCAGCATATCATCGAGATTGTTTGAACTCTTCTTGAATTTGTCTTTGTATTCATTTCTAGTGACCAACTCACTTTCCAAAGTGCTAACTTGTCTCAAAAGTTCCTCTTTGTCATGTTGCATGTGAATCAAATCAATTTTGAGCATATCATTTTCATAGCTAAGCCTTTGAGATTCATCTGATCTTTCATTTAGTCTTCTAGCCAAATCTTCCTCATTCATATTTCTATCTTCAATCCTTGCATAATCTCATTGTTAAATCTTGCATCTCACTCTTCATGTTATTGTTCTTTTCTCTCAATTTGTCTGCAATATCTCTAAGAGTTTATTTTTCTTCATCATCTTGATTTTTCAATTACACATGTAGTTCTTTTCTCATATTCTTTGTTATAACCAGGATATCTTGAAGTGTTTTGATAAATTCCCAAGCAATTCTGATTTCATCTTCTAGTTTGATATTCTTCAATTTTTCTACATCAAAATATTTAAGATATCCTTCCAACTATTGTATCAATCTCTCTATTGATATCAGTTTCAGAATCTTCCTCAAGTTTTTAGGCTTCTGCAAATAGAGGACTAGACTCTCATACCAATTGTTAGATACTTGATCAGTCCCAAAGACACTGAGAGGGGGATGAATCAGTGTCTATCTGGTAAATGAAATATTTAAACTTGTTTACAACTTTACAGCCCAAATTAATGTACCTATAAACAAGCAATAAAGCAATAAAGAGAAATAACAATATAACCATCAATGAACACCATAACACATATTTTGGCAATGAAACCCGGTAGAGGAAAAACCATGGTGGGATTTGTGACCCAAAATATTTACTCACTGGCCAATATGCATAAATATTACTGATACAATAGGGACCTACACATGCAGTAAGGCCAACAACCTAGAGCTCAATGCTCAATCACAAAAAGGAGTCACACTGGCTACCAAATTGGATGATTAAATATAATGACAATGTACTGCTCAAAATAGCATCTGCAATGCTGGATTCAGTACCGGTCTAAGCTCTATCAAATACCTCTTCCATAAACCTTTTTTCACTCTGCTTTGTTCTTATTCTCTCATCAAAATTATTACATCAAAATGTATATATAGATATTCGCTCTCATAATCATTATCTAATTACATATCCTTCCTTCGCTTACATACCATACATACTTTTTCACACTTCAAAATGACCTATAAGATATCATACATATATGAGTCTTTACAATACATCATGTTGGCTAGAAAATATAATTACAATACAAAACAATATAATTTCCATGTCAGCTGGGGTGTCGATAAGATCTTTTGTTGGTGTAGACTAGGTGCCAGTGAGAATAATCTAGTTGTGCCTATCGGTGCTGGTAAATGATATTTGTTGCCAGTGTAAGTTGTGAACCATGTTACCAGTTGGTTGGCATCAATGAAAACATCAACAATTCTCATCTGAGTGTAGAATTCCAATAGTTTTGGTGAGTTAAGGTCTGTGTCTACACACTCCTTTGTAAAATAGGCCTAATGGGGCTATACCGGTATCCTAACCAAAGTAGGGTTTGAATTCTTTTGTTCCTTATCGGTAAGAACCCTTAGGATATGTTTTGTAACTCCCAAAAGGGTATCCAAATCCAAGATTTGTTATCTGGTCTTTTAGATAAATAAGAGTTAAGTGTGGAAAATTGATCTGGCTGGGCTACTAGGTTTTGTAGGCCTTATTGCAATAGTTACCCAAACTGGTAGAGGGAACCTGAATTCAATGATTGAAGGAGGTCTCCCTAACCTAGGGGACTTAAAATCAAACCTTAAATGACCATTGTTTCATTGGAGAAGGGACCAAACCATTACTGACCGTAGAGACCTTATACCAGTAGTATTTTGTTTGGAAGAAAGCAATGTGGGACTTGTCAAACCGATGTTCCGTAACCCCTGAGAGTGTTGTGTGATTTCTAAGGTCCTTGGTGTGTTCTTGGATTAGGGGAACCTATCCTATACCCATACCGGGACTCTGCATCACCTTCTATTAAGTGAAAAAGAATCCTATGTCGAGTCTTCAATAACATTCATCAAGAATTTATCAATTATTCATCAAGAATTCATCATCAATTAGGAGCCTTGAAGACATTAAATAATAATAGGAGATCATCGACTGATGATTGGCTTGTACCCCTCCCTTAGGGGTTGGGTATGGTTTCATGTTATTTTCATATTTTTGCATTAGCTTCATTAAATCAATTTAAATATTTACATTCATGCTTTAGATCACATTACATCATTGATTTAAAGCATTCACTTTGTCAATTACAAGCATTTAGGGTTTACTCTTTAGGGTTGCTCTAGATTGTTTGCATTCATCCTAGGGTCTTGCACAAACACAAGATTCTTGTACACACTATTTTATTATACAAATAAGCTATTTGTGGAGGTGGAAATCACCAACATAGGGGTTTGACTAAGGAAAAACCCTACATAGCCACCCAAACCCTCTCTTTTCAGCTACAGTGTAGGTATAGGTACCCCAGGGGACTTATAGATCAGAAAAAGGCACAAGGACAACCCATAAGTCTCAAAATGCTCCAAATCCATTAGGGAGAGGGGCATGGAACCTTGATATTGTCCAAGAAAGGGGTATGGAACCATGTTTCTCCTCAAATTCAATGATTTTTGATAGGGTACAAGCTCAGGATCTCAAGATTTAAATCCTTCAGTTGTACCTTTCTGGCAAATCATCAGGGATAGGGGCGTGGCTCTCTAGTCTTGGTAAGTTTGGCTCATCTTTCTTCATCAGGTACACATTCAAATTACTTCCCCTTCTATTATTTCAATATCTTAGTTTCAAATCTGCAAGTTTCTTCAATTTTAGTTTATGTACCCTTCGTTGTTTATCTCCTAGTCTAGTTGATCAATCTTTCACATCTTATCTTCATTTACAACAAGAGGAATAGAAACCCTAATAGATAATTATTGGGTCTCTCTTTCTCACAAGAAGTAGCCAAAGTGAGCTATCTCCCTAGGCTCTTTCATATTCTCAATGTGTTGGCTAAAGTGGGATTAGGTTGTAGTCTCTTGCTTTTTTCCCTCCACATTTTGGTGAACCCGACGTGAATCCAATCTTCTTTAATTCTGATTTATGTTTTCAGATTTGAGTTTTTTTGCTATTTCAAATTCAAATTTACATTTACAAGTTTCAATTCCTCGTAAATTTCAAAATTTAGAGTTAAATTATGTTAAAACCCTAATTTTTAATTCAAAATTGAACTTGTGGACAACTTGATTTGGATCATTAATTTCAGATCTGATTTAGTAACACATTTCACTCATAAATTTAATTTTCTAAATCAACATTTAGAATGCTTGCATTGGTTAAAATTGAACATTTCCTTTTGTTTTGCATACGTTATCATTTGAAAGAGGAAAATTGTTGTCATGATGCATTCATTTCATAAATGTGATAATGGGTTAGCTTCCCTTGCTTCATTTTTTTCATCTCTTAAAGAACCTCCTCCTATCTATGAAAACATTTTAGTGCCTGAAATAGTTTCTACCAACCCCTTCAAAACTCTCCCATTCTCTAAGGATGAATATTTGAAGAGTGATCTTGACAATTCTCCTAAAATGTGCCCTTCTCATCTAGCTATCTTAGAGGAAGAGGATGATATCATAAACACCTTTCTCAATGTTACCTTACCTTCCCTACATGATTCCTCTCTAAGTGAAAAGGTATTTATGGAAATTGACTTATCTTCTCCTAAATTTGGTCTTACCAATGGGGGCATGTTAGTGCAACAAGAGGTTATTAGGACTTCTTTCAAAGATTTCCTACCTAAGCATGAATCTTTGGAGAATGATTTTCATCTCCCTGCTAAATAATATTCCCCTCATGAGAATCATTTTGTACAAGGAGATAGTATTGTCCCTACTTTTCCTAGTGATGGAATTTCCTCTTTTGACTTCAACAAAATTCCCATTAGAGATGATGCATTAATGAGAAATGCTTCTCCTTCCCCTAAAGTTTTTCCTACCCCTAAATATGCCTTAGAGAAAGAAGATGAAATTATAATCAATTTACTTAATTCTCTCTCCCTTAAAGATCATATTGAACACATTTATAGGAAAGAGGATGATTTAAATACATGTAGTGATTCTCTCCCTCCTAAGGATGAATAATTGATGGACAATGTTATCCCTTCTCCCAAATTTGGCAATAACAATAAGGACAACTTTGTGCAAGATATTTCTAATATTTTTTCAATGACCTCACTATTTGGGATGAGCCATTAGAAGAAGGTGTTGATTATTTTCTACCCCATGAGAGAACCCTTTCCAAAGAGGATGGAATCATAATTGATAACACCCTTGATAGAATCTCGCCTTCCATGAATATCAATCATTCTCCCTCTGAAAATAAAGCATTTCCCTCTCCTCAACTAGGTTCTACTCATAAGGATACCCTATTTCAAGAAAATATTGTTGACATCTCTTTCAAATATTTCCCTCTCAAAGGTGAAACTTTAGAGAGTAATGTTGACCCTTCTCCTATAAATTCTATTCCCCATGTAGATCCTTTGATGATAGAGGATGATATGACCTTTCCTACTAATACTCTTTCTTCTAAAACATAAATGCCTACTTCTAGCATATATCCTAAAATTTATCTTATCCATGATAACATTTTAGTGCAATAAGAGACTATCAACAAATATTCCAACAATATTGTTTTTTCTTCTTCTAAAATTCATAAGGACACCTTTGATATTCCTAAACCATATTTAATCAATTTGATACATGTGAATGAAACTCCTAATAAACCCCTCTTCACAGTTCAAGGTGCTTGTCCTTCTCAAAGTTCTTAACCTAAGTATATCTTAGTGGTTCAAAGTGGTTATTCTAATGATTCTTTTTAAACTCCTAAGAAACCTATTATTACTGTGCAAGGAGTTTATCCTTCTAAGATCCCTTATGAGTATGCTAAGAAAATCACCAAAGAGAGTTATCATATGGTTAGTCATATCTACAACACAAGAAACAATAGGTAACCTAATCCTCTTCCAGTTGCCCCAACTTCACTTCCTCCCTCTCAACCTACTCTTCCACAATAACCTCATATATCACAAACTCTTAGTAAGGAGTATGATCTCATTGAACAACTTAAAGATACTCCTGCTAAGATTTTTATTTAGGATTTGGTTCAAACTTCACCTGCTTATCAATATGGGATGTTATAGGATGCTTTGAAACACTTAGATGTCCCATTTGCACTAACACCTAATAACAAGGCTTCTTTTATTGATCCTACAAGTAAAACCAAAGCTCAAGTTGTATTCACACAAGATGAGTTACCTTCTCATGAAATCCAACATCAATATGATCCTATTATGATTGTGGTTATTATCAATGATGGTGCTATAAGATTAACCCTTGTGGATAATGAGTTTAGCCTTAATGTTTGTGGTGTGGACTTATTGGATAAGATTAATATGGATCATTTTCTCATCGAACCTACTTCTCTTTCTATTTTAGGCTTTGATAATGTTGCTAAACAATGTTTAGGTGTCATAACCTTGTCTGTTAAGGTAGGGCCCATTATGTTACCTACACCTATTCGTGGCTTGCCTAGTAATTTGACATATAACCTTCTATTAGGGAGACCTTGGATTCATAACATGCAAGTTGTCCCCTCAACTTTGCATAGGCAAGTGAAGCTAATTTATAACAATAAGACATATACCTTGTTAGCTGACAAACCTCAAGAACCATTAAAATCTAGATCTTCTTGTTAAACTACTTCCCATTCTTCTTCAAATCTTCCTACTTCTTAAAATACATCTACTTCCTTTAATGATCTTGTTCCTTCTAGTACTCTTGATTCTTCTATTCAATCGGAATCTCCTCCCAAGGATATATTTTCTCCAAAAGGAGTGCTCTTAGATGATGATTGGGGATCTCTATACTTTAACCCTACTTTTGTAGGAGAGTATAGAGTATCTTGAAAATAATCTAAGACTAAGAAGGATAAATATAAGGAGGAACCTAAAGAGCAACAAACTTTGTCTAAACAACTAAGTAACCACTTTTTGGTTTCTTCTAATTCAAATGAGTCTTCAAATCCTTCCTCTATTTCATATAGCATTGAGACCTATGAGGTGCAACCATCTCTTTCTGATTTGGCATCCCATTATGGTCCTAGTTTTCACATTTTAGCTAAGAGTGGCCATAATGGCAATGGTTGTTGCGCAAATAAACAAGGAATTAAAGTTCCTTTAGAACATAATACACATGAAGCTTCATTTAGACGTGGATATAATCCTTCTAAGCCCACTAAAGAATCTAAAACACCATCTCTCAATGTGAATGTTATATTTAGTAGTGATGATGACCTTGTTGGCAATTGACACTCAATTGGTTGGTTTCACTATGTTGCCATTGATGGAAACATGCTATCTTATTCTGGCTTCATGTTTTTGTTCAGTTGTGTACCAATAGGCACTTCACTGGTATAGACAGGATGGAAGGATTTCTTTTGTTACTGGCAATGTAGGCCAACATGGTTTAGAATCATGGTTAAGATATTGGAGGCCAACATCTCTTGGATCTGGCATCGACAATTGTTTTTTATATTCATGTATTTATGTTATCTATCTGACATGTATTTTGATATTGCAAATATCTTTATAAGATGACATAAGGCATGATAAATTGTATAGGGTATATAGGTCAGTTGGATTGGATCATTTAGTGATATGTGAGATCATGGGATATGTGGATGTGATATGATGCGAATATTTATTAAGAAGGAAATAATAAAGGATATGCAAAATATATCATAGAGATAATATATGTGAGGATATTTATGTAAGGGATATTCTAGTAAAATGGTTTAGGGTTTCAAACCGAAATAGACATAGCTTAACTGGAACTAAATTCTGGCATAGAAACATGCTATCTTAGCAGTTCACTCATTTCTCTGGATTGTAGTTTGAATTTATATGTAGTTAGTGAGGCTTATTTTGTGATTGAGTAGTGTGCTCTAGATTTTAAGCCTTCCTGCAAGTGCAGGCCACTTATATTTTGTAATATCTCTTTATATGGCCAGTGAATTGATATTGTGGGTCATAAATCCCATCATGGTTTTTCCTCTTTGAGGTTTTCCATGTATAATTTTGTGTGTTATGGTTCTCATTTATGTGATTGGCTTATTGGCTTCTTTACTTCTTTCAATTCTTTATGTACCAATATACCAGTTGGTGTATGCATGTTTTAATAAGGTTAAAATCAATTATATCAGTAGAACACTGATTCACCCCCCCTCTTAGTGTTCTTGGATTCCAACAATTGGTATCAGAGATTTGTGCCTCGGATGAAGTTTAACAACTTGAGGGAGATTCTGAATCCAGAATCCATGGATATGGGTTTGGAAAAACAACTTGAGATGACACTTGAAGATTATGATACCAAAAGGATGAAGAACTTAAATTTACAAGATGAATTGAATTTTATGAAGGAATTCATTATTGTCCTAGAGAATGGGCTCTCATTTGTTCAAGCTAGAAGGAAGGAACTTTTACAAAATCAGGATGATGAAGAGAAAGATGCACTTAAGGAATAGTGTCAGAAGCTGAGTCAGGAGAAAATGGTCATGAAAAATGAAATGCAAGCTAGAACCATGAGAATGTCTAAAGAGATTGAGGACCAGAAGAAAAAGGAAGAAAATCTTGCTATATATTTGAAGAAAAAATTTGAAGAATGTGGTAGGTTGGTTCATGAGAATGATATGTTGAGAACTGATTTAGTAAAATCCTAGAGTAATGAATAACATCTTGAGAGAAATGATAATTCTGAGAGATGATCTAACTATTGCAAGTGAGTATAAAGAAAAATTCAAGATTAGTTCAGCACAACTAGATGAGCTATTGAATAGACAAAGGAAGAATGGAGATTTCAGTGGATTTGGATTTGAGAAAGGGAAGAGTTTTGATACTTCTAATAAAGATCAAAACCATAAGGCAGTGGTAAGGCAGTTCAATGCTTATAAATTTAATGTTAGATGCTTTGTTTGCAGTAAATTTTGTCACATGGCTAGGCAATGTAGAAATAGAGTAAATCAAAATCTTGATTTTGCTCCTGGTCAATGTTCTAAATGTAATAAGTATGGTCATAAGACATAAAATTACAGAATGAATGTTAAAATGTTAAGCATGTGGAAAATCTGGACATATGGCTAAATAGTGCAGGTCAAGCAATTATATCAGTTTTAGAAAAACAATTCAAAGGAACAATGTTACATGTTATGCATGTAATGAGGTTGGACATATTGCTAAATTTCGTAGAAGAAGAAATCCATTAGTTAGTAATAGAGGATCAAATGAGAAAGGAAAAGAGAAGGTTAATGAAATTCAACAAGATCATACCTAGAGATAGATTGGGAAGATTGAAGATCAATCCGGAGATGGGAATGCACCCGTTACTTATCCAGCAGAGGAGGTTCCTCTTGCATTGGTGGAATCTTAAACAGTAATTGAGGAAGATGCCTTGGGGGAAAGAAAAATTCATGAAGATGATGCATATGCCCCAAGAAGAGGTTTTAGAAGATACTCCAGACATTGGAGATGCTTATTCGACATGGAGTTGTTCAACAAAGATCTGGTATCTTTCACCGGAAGTAATTGATGTCAATGAAAGATTAGGGTTTTTCTTGGAGGATAAAATGTTGAATCTACTTCATTTTTTATCACCTTGCATTCAGAGTGATTTAGTGTGATTAAGAGAAATTTAGAGTGATTAAAAGTGATTCAGTGCAATTAGATATCTTCTTGAGCGATTTCACTGACAACTGGAAGAGTTTGTTAGAGTTTTTTCACTAGCAGCGATTAACAGGTATTCTTCTTTAATCATGGAAGAAGGATCATCATCTGTTCCTATCTGTGTTGCAAATCTGAGTGTTATTGAGGTCAAGGACTATCCCTGGCCAACTTTCAAGTGATATCCACATGTGGCTACCATGGATGACTCGGTTGGAGCATCTTCCCGTGTTCCGGAAGGTGTGTATGTTGAAGATGTTAGGGCATATATACACTATCACATTGAGGATTTGGGGATATCTGATATAAAGGGCATGCACATGAGAGAGTTAATGGGAAATTATGGAAAGATCAAACCTGAATACTAGTACATTGAAGACTTAGGGTTTACTGATATTCTGGGCATTCCAGAATTTAAAGATGAAATTGTTAGGTATGTTTTGAGTAGAGTACTTGGGGAGTTTATCTGGTTGGATAGACCATAGAAGATCACCAAGGAAGCCATCAGGGAACTCACCATTTTACCACAGGTTGGGAAATATTTAGATAAGAAGGCTTATAATGATTATATAAATAAAATCACTGATGCCACATTAGACAGGCGATCCATGAGAATCAACACTATTACCAACATAGACATTAGATTCAGTATCATGGTCATCGGTTATAAGGTAACTTAGTCAAATCAACTGAATTTTGTTTCTATCTCTTGCATTTTCATAGCTTACAAGATGAGAGAAAATGAGAAATTGGATCTGTGTGGTTGGATGTTAGATGAATTATTGATAAACCGAGGGAAGATTAAAGGAGAAAAGAAAGGAACTTTTTCAGTATGGAAACTTAATTGTTTTTTTAATGCTATTTTTCATCAATGAGACTCCTAGTTTTGGGAAGAGACAATGGGCATTTGATATCCCGGTAGGGAGGCAATTAAAATAGTTTATTGCTACATTAGGTGGTCAAAGAGATGAAAAAGTATGGGATATTTTAAGGCATTCTAGAAGGCTATGAAATCTAGAGAAAGGGTTCCTAAGCACATTGTTGAGAAATAATCAACTGACATATGCTTCATGGTGAATAAATATGAAACACTCATGGAAGCAATTAAGCCCCAAAAGATCTGGATTGAGGAAATGGGCTACGAAGTTGATGGATGGATTTTAGATGCCTATGCAAAGATGTTAATTAATGCACCAATAGATTAATCTGTCAAAACCTTTGTCACTGCAAAGAAAAAGACACAAGAGGTTGAAATAGAGTTCAACCAAAAGAAAAGAGAGAAGAAAGAAGGAAGGGCAAGTAAGTTTGTTGAGAAGGTCTCACAGGATATTAAAGCATTGATTGATGTTGTCTTGAAGAAAGGTAGGAAGAGAACAAAACCAGAAGTGTTCATTGAGCCTATTAAAGCACAGTCTGAATCTAAGGATGACACACCCCTGGCTATCAAAAGAGTTATAAGGAAGAAAAAAGAGGAAACCAAGGTAGAGGCTAAAATGTAACCAGTTAGGAAAGTTACATTCAAGTTACCAACACAAAAACAAGCACCAAAAGTAACACCTTTAGCTCCATCCATTGCTGCAAGAAGGAAGACGAAGGTTGACATTGATTTGGCAATTGAATCTGGTAATTTAACTATCATTCCACCAAAAACTTGTGCAAAATTAGTTGATGAGATCACTAAAGATGGTATGTTAAAGAATGTACAATTTTATCATGAATATTTAGAGGATGATGAAAAAAGTGTTGGCATTCTACACTCTTATGAGAATAGTTGATGTTGTCATTGATGGCAACCATCCGAAAACCATCTGGTAAGCCATTGGTAGTTATCAGCACTGGAAATAGACTTCTACAAACACTGACAATGACAACAATGCATATCGGCACCCCAGCCAACATGGAATAAACTTTTGTTTATTGTATTTTAATGTAATTATCTTTTTTAAAGTCGACATGATATATTGGTAAAAGACTCATATATATGTATGAGATCTTATAGGTCATTTTGAGGATGATGGAAAAAGAGAATGTAGAAAATAAGAAAAAGGAAGGATTTTATATGCGAATGCATAAGGCAAATTTTGTATAAGGTTTTGGTTATAGACTGAGCTTAAACCGGTACTAAACCTGGCATAGTTGATGCTGATTTGAAGTAGTACATTGTATTGGATTTCATAATCTAGTTTTGTAGTCAGTGTGACTCTTATTGAGCATTGAGCTCTAGGCAGTTTGCCTTCCTGCATGTCCAGGTCCCTCATTATAAGTAATATTTATTCATTAGCCAGTGAGTGAATATTGTGGGTCACAAATCCCACCAAGGTTTTTCCCACACCAGGTTTCCTCATTAAATATCTTGTGTTATGGTGTGTTATCTATATTGTCTCTATTATTCTTATTTATTGCATTAATTCTTATTTACCAGTACATTGTTTTGGGATGCAAAGTTATTAATAAGTTTAAATATTCTTCTAACTAGTTAAGTACTGATTCACCCCCTCCTCTCAGTGTCTTTGGGACTGTCATTAATCCTAACAATTGGTATCAAAGCCTAGTCCTCTATTTTCAAAAGTTGAACAACTTGAGGAAGATTCTAACACCAGTACAAATGGAGAAATTGAGAAAAGAATTGGAAGGAGCTCTTGTAGACTATGATGCAGAGAAATTGAAGAATATCAAACTTGAAGATGATCTGAGGACTGCACAAGAATTCATTCAAGGACTTCAGGAGAAGCTTACTATAGCTCAGAATAAAAGAAAAGAACTTCATGAGAAGATGCAGAAAGATGATGATGAAAAGGAAACTCTTAGTGAACTCATGGACAAGTTGAGAATAGAGAACGGTAACATGAAAAATGAAATGCAAGATATGACTATGAGGTTATGTAAAGTATTTGAAGATAGGAAGAAGAACTAAGAAGACTTGACTAGGAGACTTAATGATGCTGGAAATGAAAATCTAAGACTCAGTCATGAAAATGATATGTTGAAGACAGATCCAATTCACATGCAATATGATATAACTGAGCTTATGAGACAAAAGAGAATTCTAGAAAATGAGTTGGATACTACAAATAAACATAAAGAGAAATTCAAGAAAAGTTTAGAGGAACTTGATGATATGCTGAAAATCAGAAATCTAATGGAGATACTAATGGTTTTGGATTTAAAGTTGGAGAAAGTTCCGGTAGCAAACAATCATGATCATAGTAAATTGGTAAGACAATGTAGTGCTTTTAAATTTAATGGGAAATGCTTTAACTATAAAAAGTATAGTCATAGAGGAAATCAATGTAGATTTAGAAACAATCAGAAAATTAATGCACTCATTGGTCAATGCTCCAAATGTAACAAAGTTGGTCATAATTCAGAAAATTGCAGAATGAATGTGAAATGCTATGTTTGTGGAAGATTTAGGCACTTATCTAATCAATGCAGAACACAAACCAGCGTAGGATATGGAAAGGCTATTCAGAAGAATAATGTAACTATTTATGCTTGTAACAGATTGGACATATTGCAAAATTTTATAGAAGCAAGACTTCATCGATAAACATTAAAGGATCTAGTTTGAAAGGTAAAGAAAAGGTAGATGAGGTAAAGCAAGAATTTTCAAAACAATGGATTAGAAAGAGAGATCTGAAAGTTGATAAAATTGTCTCTGCACTGGTAGAACAGAGTAATACTCCATCGGCAAGAGATTCTTCATCTAACTGAGAAGTAACCCATTTTGGGGGTATTGCAGAAAGTTGAAAATCATGCAGAGTACCCTCGGTTGATGGTGAGAAGATAGATTTATTCCTTACTCATAGATGTGTTAAGTTTTCACTTAACCGACGAGCATTTAATGTGGTTGTTGAGAGAAATTTCATTATAAATCAGTTGATTTCCCTCTTTTTCAACACACCAAACATTCGAATTAGCAGAGAGTGCGAAAACTAAGCGAAGGAATTCAAGGAAAGGTGCGAAGTGATTTCTCCAAGCATTTAGAATATTTTCAGGCAGCTAAAGGTATTTTTCAATGGCTTCCTCTTCTGCTCCCAAATTTGTTTAGAACCCTACTATTGTGGAAAATGTGAAACACCCTAGTCCCATGTTTAAAATAATTCCTGAAGTAGCTAAGCAAGATGATTCCATAGGGGCATTTTCAAAAATTTGTAAAGGTGTAGCTTTTGCTGAAGACCCTAGGATTTATATACATTACAACATTGAAGAATTAGGTTCTGAGGAATTATTGAAAATGTTTAAAATGATAATTTGTGATGAAAATGGTGTTGTTTAACCTGAACACAAGATTGTAGAAACTCTAGGTTTTGTTGAGATATTGAATATCCCTGAATTTATGGAGGAAGTAGTCAGAATTGTTTTAAGTAGAGCACATGGAAAATTCATATGGTTGGATTACGTCTGCAAAATAACCGGACAAGCAATTAGGGCAGTAGTTGGTTTACCTGCAACTGGCAAAAAACTTGATAAAAATAAGAAGATTCCCAACAATACAGTGATAAGCCTAACTAGAGCAACATCTAATAGTAGATCACTAAGAGTGAATGATATTAAGGACATCAATGTGAGATTTGTGAGTATGGTGCTAGGATACAAGACTACACATGCTAATAGGCTAAATTCAGTTTCTAGTCTTTGTATACACGGTGCATATGAGATGGTCAACAATAATGCAATGATTGATGTATGTGAATGGCTGAATGATGAACTTATTGACAACCTGAAAAAGATCAAAGTTGACAAGAAAGGCACATTCCATTTTGGAAACCTTTTGGTATGTTTAATGTTGTATTTCACTAAGGAGATTCCTGGTACAAGACCCAAAGACTTTGGATATGATACACCGGTAGGAAAACAAATACAGGAAGCTTTCACCTGCATGGGAGCTACAAAGGACAACAACATAATTGAATACTTAAAAAATTTCCAATCTAAGATGAGAGCTAGAGAAGATTACCAAAGAGTATAGTAGACAAGTACAACAAACAAATCTATTTTGTTATCAAGAAAGATGAGACATGGATGGAAGTTGTACTCCCTAGGACTGTATGGGTAACTTAAATGGGATATGAGGTAGATCTAAAAATTCTTGAGACATATGCTAAAGCATTAGTAGATGCACTGAGAGAACCATTAGAACAAGTTTTTGGCAGTGTTGAAACTATTGAAAGTGGTGTAAAAACAATGAAGCAAAGGAAGAAAAGAGAAAAATTTATCAGAGATGCTTCTAAGAAAGTAAAAGAAATAAAGGAAAATGCAATGAACATCAGTGGCATATCAGCAAGTGAGCTTGAAGGATTGCAACTGGAGGCACACATTTCATCGGTTGGCACATCTTCTGGAACCGAGAGTGACAAGGAAGCAAGTTCTAAAAGAGTAGAAAGGAGGAAGAGAAAACCTCCATTGATACCCTCTCTTTCACCCTAGAGAACAAGGAGCTTGAGGAAGAAACAACAGGTAGTAAGGGAATCGACCAAGAAACTCCTAAGAAGAAATAGAAACCGATCACACCTTCATTGGATAATTTGTTAAATAAAATTACTGATGATGGAAATTTGGCTAATGTGAGTAAACTGTATAATTCATTTAATGATTCTTACAAGGAAAGCATTGAGAATAGTGTTATTCTACATTTGGACATATAGGAAAGTGTTAATTTAAGTTGTGGATGACTTACCAAATGAACCGTATAGAAGATTGGATGCAAAAAGGATAGCAGCGATGGAATTAGATAAGAAACTAAAAGTTGAAAAACTTCTAGCTATTCATCCTGTGAATTCAAAAGAGGAAATTGATGAATTGATTTGTGAGGCTAATAGATCCATTTTTGCCAATGGGCACTGGCAAGTAAGTTTAATGGCAAGTAGAGTAAATGAGATTGCAGAAGAGACTGCTGATAACTCGGATATATTTTTCAGGGAAAAAGAAAAACAAGAGGAAAATAATTGACCAAAGAAGACATTCAAAGTATATTAGAAGGATAAGGATAAGGGAAAAGGAAAGATTGGTGGAATTCCAAAAATCAAAATTACTGATAATATACTACCACCACCTTTGGATACCACACTGATACACATAGATGATACACTAGTCTTTGACACTGAAAATATCACACATGATGATACAAATCCTGAATCAAAGATACTTTTTACCATGAATGTGGATACTCAAGAAGTAAATATTGTTGTGGATAAGGATAGTACAAAAGTTAAGAATGATAATATTGACAGTGGCAACATAGCTGAGAAATTGGTAGAGATTGTTGAGGTAGAGATCCCAACCCAAACAGAGCAACCATCAAATACAGGAAAACCTACTGAAGGAAAATATGTTGGCACAAGGCCACTAGAGATAGAGATACCGATAGATGAACTTACTGAGAAAACTATAGAGGGAAAGGTACATACTAAGGTAGAGAAACCATCAATCATTGAGACACCTAAACAATCAGACAAACCTTTACAGGTTGAAAGGCAAACTCAGACTGATCCACCAAAGGTTAACACAAATAAAATGGTTACTAATGTTGGAAGAATAGAGGTAGTAAAGGTAACTGGTCAGACATCTGACACTTCAACAAGTGAATTCAGTCATACAAATGTTATTGAAGTACTTTTAGATTCAATCAAGAAGATAATAGACTGTAATGCATTGGCCTACAAGGCAATTGATAACACTTTACCAGTTTTGAGGTTGATTGCACCAAATTGTAACACTGATCACATCAAGGATTCTATAGGAAAATTGGACACACTATCAAAATTTATTACTGATAATGTAATAACCATTGGCAAGGTGAATGAGAACACCTTCAGGGAAAAATTTTAAAAGGAAAAGGACAAATTATTTGAAGACACAATAAAGAAGTGCACAGAACACATGAATACAGTATTACCGGCACTGAACTCTATAATTTTGGAATACAAGGAGCTTTACAAGGAAACATGCAAACCCCATCTTTTGATAGAGGACTTAGAAAAAGAAATCAGCAAAGTATAGAAAGAAATAGATGACATAGCTAATAACATAATTGGTTCATCTGAACTTATATCAATTATTGAGTAGGAAAATCAGGTTTTGAGGAGAAATTGGAGAAACTTGAGAAAGAGAATACAATGATTAAGTCTAATGCGAGAGAACTTGAATATAAACTTGGTCCTCAGTTGGACAATCTTATCTCTCTAAGAAATGAAATCTCTAAGGCATTACTTCAAGGAGAGTGATCGCCAAAAGAACACATGCACTATCTCACCGACATGATCCGATAGATTGAGGCAACCCTGATTGACATCAAAAGATTCATGCAAAGTCTAAATTTGGTTTTGGTAGACATCTTCTAGATTGTAACCAATCGATTACAAACTTTGAGGTGAAATTTTTGCACTCATTTGACTATTTTTGGCAGCATTTTTCATTGATGTCAAAGGGAGAGTAGTGGAGAGAAAAATACTTATTCAGAGAAGATCATTTGCTCAAGGGGAGCACATCTTTTTGGAAACTTTTTGGTTTTTAGTTTTTGGATTTTTCTAATGAGTGTTGCCATCAATGCCAAAGGGGGAGATTGTTGGTATTATACAATCTTATGAGAATAATTGATGTTGTCATTGATGGAAACCATTCGACAACCATCTGGTAAGCCACTGATAGTTATTGGCATCGGCAATAGATTTCTACATGTACACTAGTAGGCACTTCACTGGCAGCAGAAACAATGCATACCGACACCCTAGCCGACATGGAATAAACTTTTGTTTACTGTATTTTAATGTAATCATCTTTTGTAAAGCTAACATGATATATTGGTAAAGGACTCATATATATGTATGAGATCTTATAGGTCATTTTGAGGATGATGGAAAAAGAGAATGTAGAAAATAAGAAAAAGGAAGGATGTTATATGCGAATGCATAAGGAAAATTTTGTATAAGGTTTTGGTTATAGACTGAGCTTAAACCGGTACTGAACCTGGCATAGTTGATGTTGATTTGAAGAAGTACATTGTATTGGATTTCATAATCCACTTTTGTAGTCAGTGTGACTCTTATTGAGAAGTGAGCTCTAGGAAGATGGCCTTCCTGCATGTCCAAGCCCCTCATTGTAAGTAATATTTATTCATTGGCTAGTGAGTGAATATCATGGGTCACAAATCCCACCGAGGTTTTTCCCACATTGATTTTCCTTGTTAAATATCTTGTGTTATAGTGTGTTCTCTATGTTGTCTCTATTATTCTTATTTGCTGCATTAATTCTTATTTACCAGTACATTGTTTTAAGATGCAAAGTTCTTAATAAGTTTAAATATTCTAATAACTGGTTAAACATTGATTCACCCCCCCTCTCACTATCTTTGTGGCTGTCATTAATCCTAACACAAAGAGAGATATAGGAAGAAGTTTTGTTATCTTTGGATATTTATAAGAAAGCCTTGATAGAAATTGAAAACCAAATACCGACAGAATTGTATAATATGTTAAATGATAGGAGACTATCAGCAATGCAAGAAGACAAAAATGTAAAGATACAAGAGTTGTTATTTTTTTTGTGTTTCTATTACTTCAAAGGAAATGGATAAGACACTTGAGGTGGCAGATATAAAAGTCTTTAACAAAAAAAATAGAATAACCAATTTTATGCTAGGTAGAGTAAATGAGATAATCAAGGAGACCCACAAGGCATGGGTTAAGTTCTTTGAAGAGAACCAAGGTTTCTTTACTTCAACAGAATCAAAGACAGACACTGCAGACATCCTTGTTGAAGGGAAAGGAAAGGGTATTATGGGTACCTCACCCTCAATTTTGAAAAACATTAAGATAGTGGAAATTGAGCCCCTGATAGATACAAATGTATAGGTAAATGCTGAGACACTAACACATATAGAGAGTGTAAAGGTTGATAATGTACATGATACTAATGTAGGACAAGAGTCCTCCAGATATAAATGTACAGGATGAGGTTATAGTTCCTAGAGAGGATTCGACAGAGTTAAGTGAGAAAGAGTCCTTTTCCCATATGCTAAATGGACTTACATCTATTTCAGGAACTTTCAAATCTAGTTGGGATACTTACTTTGAGCTTTTGGAGAAGGTATACCCAGATATTTTCAAATATATTAAGCTTTGGTAAGATATTTTTGGGATATTCATTGTAGATTATCTTTCATTCTTTGTCTGGTTTTGGATCTTTGGTATTATTTTTGGAAATTTTGATAGCATTAATGTCAAACGGGGAGTGATATAGATGTGAAAAAGAAAAGAGGGAGTATGGACTATTTTGTATTAATGAATACTCAGCTCAGGGGGAACAGGCAGGATGAAACCAAAAAATGAAACCATGATCATTTTTCACATGAGTGTTGCCATCAATGCCAAAGGGGGATATTGTTGGTAATTGACACTCAATTGGTTGGTTTCACTATGTTTTCATTGATGGAAACATGCTATCTTGTTTTGACTTCATGTTTTCATTCAGTTGTGTACCGATAGGAACTTCACTGACACCGATAGGATCGAAGGATTTATTTTGTTACCGACAATGTAGGCTGACATGGTTTAGAGTCATGGTTTAGGTATTGGAGGCCAATATCTCTTGGCTCTAACATCAGAAATTGTTTTTGATACTCATGTATTTATATTATCTAGCCAAAATGTATTTTGATATTGCAAATATCTTTGTAAGTCGACAAAAGGCATGCTAAATTGTATAGGGTATATAGGTTAGCTCGACTAGATCATTTTGTGATATGTGAGATCATGGAATATGTGGATGTGATATGATGCAAATATATATTAAGAAGGAAATAATAAAGAAGATGCAAAATATATCAAATACATCATGTATGTGAGGATATTTATGAAAGGATATTCTGGTAAAATGGTTTAGCATTTCAGATCGGAACAAACAGAGCTTAACCGGATCTGTATTCTAGCATAGAAAGATGCTATTTTAGTAGTTCACTCATTTCTTTAGATTGTACTTTGGATTTATATGTAGTCACTGAGGCTCTTTTTGTGATTGAGCAATGTGCTCTAGGCTATAAGTCTTCCTATAAGTGCAGCCCCCTTATATTTTGTGATATCTCTTCATATGGCCAGTGAATTGTTATTGTGGGTCACAAATCCCACCATGGTTTTTCCTCTTTGAGGTTTTCCACGTATAATTTGGTGTGTTATGGTTCTCATTTATGTGATTATATTATTGGTTGCTTTACTTCTTTCATTTTTTTATGTACCGATATACCAGTTGGTGTATGCATGTTTTAATAAGGTTAAAATCAATTATATCAGTAGAAAACTGATTCAACCACCCGCCCCCCCCCTCTCTTAGTGTTCTTGGATTCCAACAGACCTCACCTCAATTAAATTATCTTCAACTTCTTTCAACACTCATGAACCTCATAAGGAAATATTAGGTTTTGAACAAATCTTTTTACGAATCTCCTCAAGATATTTCTAATCCACCTTATGAAACTTTATCTTCTACTCATTTTAAAATCCCTTCTTCTAGGAATAAGGCTCTAATGAGTTACACTTATCCCTCTCCTAATATTTCTTTTGTGCAAGAAAAGTATAACTTAGTAGCCTATTCTTCTCCTATAAACTTCTCTCTTTCTAAAGACTTTTTAACATTCATCATCTTATACATGTTTTTAATCTCACTTATAGTAGAGAATTCAACATGTCATATTTAAATACCTCATTCAATCTATCATGTATTTAAATAACATTGATGGCTATTATGTTTCTCATCACTATGTGATATTGCTAGCTCACTTACTAGGGGCTCATTGTCATTCACGATGGTACAATTTCACGTGAAATCATACTTTTGGAAGAAACATAATAGCATATTTCTATCTCATCTCTTCTCCATATATACTGGGGGTAAGAGTTATTTCAAACATCTCTCCTTCTTTAGATTAAAATTTTCCCTTTGTGAAGTAGTGCCTTCTATAAGTATTTCTTATTGATTGTAGAGGTGTATTCATATTTGAATTCCTTCTCTCATATTGGAACAAGCATCCCTAATGGGGATGTTAAGTACATATCCTTAATTGGGACCTCCTCCTTTGTGTTTGAAGTCTTTGATCATTCACCAAATTATTTTTTTCATTGAGTAGTATCTTTTATAATAAAGCCTTCTATTTTGTGAACATGCATGTTCCTAATGAGGATCTCTTGCCTTCTTTACAAGAGTGTTTCTATAAATAATCTCTCTTTGATGTCATTTCAATCCTCCATCCTTTTCCAATTTCCCTTATGGAGTTTCATTTTTAGACTATATCTCTTGCATTTGTATCCATTTAAATCTTTCATCTTGTGTTAGAGAGCTCTCAAATCCTTAGACTCTTTTTTGTGTTGGAATTGAGGTTTAGTTCTCTTTCTTACCAAATTATTCTCCATTAGTTTTTGATCTTGTATCAAATCTTCTAGTGAGCATTTGTCATCAATCTTCTTTCACAATTCGATGTGGTAAACATGATACCCTATTTCAACTCACTAAATTAGCAAGCCTAAATAGGGGGATATATAGCTACCCTCAAATTTTCATCACCTTCCTTAGTAATAATTTAGGTGATTTTGTGATTTTATCTAACATGTGCTTTTGTAGGGTGCAGTTCCTAACTCTATACTACATATACCGTTGGGGGCTTCGTCTGACAACTTGTGGATATATCCTTTTTCATGAATGTTTACTTGTCTTTACTTTAGCTTGCATATGCACATGGTGTCATATGACCACTAAAGTGGGGGCTAAAAGTAGCATCATAAATTGTACACCCTTTCTAGGGTGGTACAATTCTACAATTAGTTTAGCACTCACGTTAGTGTTTTGCATCTTGTATTGTAATTTACCTTTAAACATTTAATTAATTAATTTAATTAAATATAAAGTCATATTTAATCACTCCCCACATCATAAAATTGGGCCCTTTACCCTAAGTATGCCCCATTTTATTTTATTCCTCCAATAAATCATTAAATCATAAACCCTAATTATGTCCTATTTTGACCTTTAAGGCCTGATTTCACATGTCAAAACATCTCAGAATCAGTTGTAACTTTGTGATTCACTCTATTATAATAATATGTAATGACCTTGAAAAATTGGTGAAAAGTTGGTTGGACCATGTACAAGTGCAACACTGTCCATGACATTTTTCCCAAAATTTTGGGAGCACAATCCTATGATATTATTATTATTAATCCCAAAATATTGGTGAGAAGATAAAATCCTATGTCGGCTTAAAGATGGAATTCAGATCTAGAGATCTCTTTCTTCATTTGAAGAGAGAAAATCTAATCAGATCTAGGTCAAGGCTGTTGGAGAGAGCACAAGGAGCCTTCTATGTTGTGAAAGAGAAGCCTATGTGGAGTCTTCAACAATATTCATCAAGAATTTATCAAGTATTCATCAAGCATTCATCATCAATTAGGAGCCTTGAAGATATTGAATAATAATAGGAGATCACCGACTGATGATTGGCTTGTATCCCTCCCTTATGGGTTGGTTATGGTTTCATGTTATTTTCATATCTTTGCGTGAGCTTCATTAAATAAATTTTCATATTTACATTCATACTTTAGATCACTTTGTATCATTAATTTAGAGCATTTACTTTGTCAATTACAAGGATTTAGGGTTTACTCTTTAGGGTTGCTCTAGATTGTTTGCATTTATCCTAGGGTCTTGCACACACACAATATTCTTGCACACATTATTTTACTATACAAATCAGTTATTTTTAGACATGCAAATCACCAACACAAGGGTTTTATTGAGGAAAAAGAATACATAACCACCAAAATCCTCTCTTTTCAACTACAGTGCAAGTATAGGTACCCTGGAGGACTTATAGATCAAAAAAAGGCACAAGGACATCCTAGAAGTCTCAGAATGCCCCAAATCCATCAGGGACAGGGGCATGGCACCCTTTTCCTTTCCATGATAGGGGTGTGGCACCTTGTTCCTCCTCAAATTTAGTGATTTTAAATAGGGTACAGGCTCAGGATCTGAGGATTTCAGCCCTTCAATTGTAACTTTCTATCAGATCATAAGGGATAGGGGTGTGGCACCCTGGTCCTGGTCAGTTTGGCTAATATTTATGCATCAGGTGCACATTCAAATTCCTCTCACTTCTCTACTTTCACTATCTCATTTCAGATCTACAAGTTTCTTCAATTTCATTTTATGTACCCTTCATTGTTTATTTCCTAGTCTAGCTGATCAATCTTTCACATGTTATCTTTATTTACAACAAGAGGAATAGAAACCCTAAGAGATAATACTTGTCTCTCTCTTTCTCACAAGAAGTAGCCAAAGTGATCTATCTCCCTAGGATCTTTTGTATTCTAGATGTGTTGGTTAAAGTGGGATTAGGTCCTAGTCACCTGATCTAGCTTTTTCCCCTCCATTTTTTTCCAATTTCCTTTATGGGGCTGCATTTTTGGATTATATCTCTTGCATTAATTTCCATTTAAATATTTTATCTTTTGTTAGAGAGCTCTCAAATCCTCACACTCTTTGTTGTGTTGGAATTGAGGTTTAGTTCTCTTTCTTACGAAATGATTCTCCATTAGTTTTCTATCTTTTATCAAATCTTCTTATGAAAATTTGTCATCAATCTTGTTGGTATTTTGGTATGGTTTTGTCATTGATGTCAATGCCTACTAACACTTATCAACTCTAGCACTTTGGAGAATCACTTTGGAGAATCAGCAACATTCACCGGCAAGTAAATGACTCATGCACAGTCACCAGTATCTAGTACACCGACATGATATAATGTTCATCGACACTTGGAATGGCATGGAAAACACTTGGTTATGTTGAAGACATTGTTTGGACACTTTGTCTTGGAAATTCATTTATTAGCATATTCGTATTTGTATATTTGTTGTTACAGAAAAATAGGTCCAGGTTATACATCGACAGGTTTATCTTTTCTAGATCAGCATGAC
Source organism: Cryptomeria japonica (assembly GCF_030272615.1). Classification (NCBI taxonomy): domain Eukaryota; kingdom Viridiplantae; phylum Streptophyta; class Pinopsida; order Cupressales; family Cupressaceae; genus Cryptomeria; species Cryptomeria japonica. The sequence continues at coordinate 118,889,903 of NC_081411.1, forward strand.
ATGCTATGGAAATGTCTTATTATTGTTGTAAATGCATCAATCCGACATATTGAATCAATTATTGCATAGGATATTGTTTTATTTGTAAATTGATTTTATTGTAATATCTCTTAGAGCCAACCTACAAAAATTGGTCCTAGGTTATGATATAAATGTAAGATCTTATTTGTAAGATTAGATGGGGAGTGCGAAGAAGATTTGTGTGAAGGTATATGTGAGAATAAGCAGAGCTATACACACAAACATCATTTGAAGGTGAAGAAAGATTTCTATGAAAGAATATCATAACTACACCGGTACTAAATCCAACATATGAAGATGTTATTTTGAGCAGTACATCCTTGATGGATTTAACCATCCAATTGTAGTCAATATGACTCCTATTTTGTGTTTGAGTAGTGAGCTCTAGGTGCTTGGCCTTTCTGCATGTGCATACCCCATTTGTATACACTTACTATCTATAGTAGTATCATCTAATTGTGGGTAAGGTTTCCCACTATGGTTTTTCCCCTTACAGGGTTTCCACATACAAATATTGGTATTAAGTGTTGTGGATGACTTTGTCTCTTTGTTTCATGCATTAATATTTACTGGCATTGCAATTATCTGATAAAACTATCTACTGGTATAAAAGACTAGTTTATCGGTATTAAGCAATAAGTTAGTTAAGTTATTTGTGGTTTGAATTTATTAGACAATTGATTCACCCCCCCACCCCCCCTCTCAGTTGTCTCCAAGACCTAACAATTGGTATCAGAGCTTAGTCTTCTTTTGCAGAAGTTTAACAGCTTGAGGAGATCCAATGTCTACTAACTATTTCAGGAAGGACAATCCTAAACTTGATGGAACCAACTATGGCATATGGAAGATCATAATGGAGGTGCATTTAAATTTAATTGGAAAGGACATCTGGGATGTTACAAAGAATGGCTATACTGCTCCTACTCAAAGCCAACCTAATCCACCTAACTTAACTAAAGATGAAGAAAATGATTACAAAGCAAGAGAAGCACTTTTGAGCACATTGACAGATCAGGAAATCATGGGATTATCAGATAGATCAACTACTAAAGTTATCTGGGATAATTTGGAAACACCGAATGAAGGAGATTACATAGTCAAAATTGTAAAGCTTGAAAGCTTCTAGGTCAGGTATGAAAATCTGAAAATGGAAGAATATGAAAGGATTTCTGCTTTTATGGAAAGAGTTAATGAAATTGTTTTGGGTATTAAATGTTGTGGAGGAACCTTAAGTGAAGATGAAATTGTTTCAAAAATTTTAAGAGGATTGCCACCGGCATATAAAATGAAGGTCAGTGCTATAAATGAGTTAAGAACAATGCCTAATACATCAGTAACTAGAGATACATTGATTGGAAAACTTTCGGCCTTTGAAATTGAAGAATTTGGTCCTGTTGCTACTATAAAGACAATTTTAACCTTTAAAGCATCAACATCATCTGCACCATCATTTGACAAAACTGATTGAAAAGCCTTTTGATGAGGCTAGGATGTGTTATTTCTTTTACCCTTAATTTGCCACTATTTGTCATTCCTATGGTATCCATGTCATTCCTATCACCATTTGGTAAGGAAGGAAAGAGGGAATTCAATAAATATGAAAGAAAAGTCAAAACCAAAATTATGAGTGAAAACCCTGGTTATTTATTGACTCAATTGTTTAATTGCCATAACAGGGGATCTATAGGTGGACAGGTACTTGGAAGAAAGGATTGCTTGGCACATGGATCATGTGAATGAGAGAATGACATGAAAGTGATCTATTTTTGACAGATAGTTTCAGTATAATCTTGAAATGGCATAGACTTATTGAAGTTGTTATATTGTTTTGATTCAGTGGCCTGCGGCCCTAGATTAGTTGATGGCTATCATTTTGTTTTGTATAAAACAAGTTTCATGGTTACAATCCCATAATCAGTTAGAGACAATATTAGTAAGCAGTGTTATATAAATATGTATGGGATTGTTCAAAAGGATAACCAAATAATATATGAAAAACATTACTGTTCCAATTATTATTCTCTGATTGTGAATGCATGGTTTGAAGTAACAAGCGTTGATAGTTTCAGCACTTGGTGATCGAGAAGGCAAGGCCCCCTTACTCGCGTTATCAGGTGACTTTGTTATAAGTGTGAAGTGAGTAATTTTATGTTTTGTTCGTGTGATTTATGTTTATTGTTTATAATGACAATTGTGTGATTCTGTAAACAACTTATTTTAGATTCAACGAAGTATTGTTTGAAGGAATTGTGAGTTTGTAGAATATTTAATAATCCACACAGTAGGACATCTTTTTGTTTGATTTGTAATTCAAAAGTCTAATAGGAAATTGTAGGATAAGGAAAATATCTCAATTCAGAAATCAAGTTATATCTATCTGAACTTATGTTTGATCTGATTGAATGAGCTGTGAATTAGAATTTTGATACTCAAACAAATACACATTTAAATCAACAGGCTATGACTCATAATTTTTGTATTCTTACATACTATTCCACTTCCTGTCACTACCATGATAGGAAGCAGAATGGTAGTGAAGCAAAACCATCTTATTTTCACTCGTAGATTGCTAAGCAAAACATAGTTGAATGTTCTAAGCTAGTGTTTATAAGGTAGGTGTTTAAGTAAAGAGACTTGATTGAAAGTGTGTGACTTAAGTTTAAATATTTTAAGTGTGAGATTTAATTTGTTAGTGAATGAGCCTTAGATTTATTCTTGGAATAAGCGTCTAAATTAGAAATGCATTCATAATCACTTAACATACTATCTTCATCCCTTGAGAAAATAGCCGCTATACCTCTCATCAGTTTATGAATCTCGGATTGACACTTTTAGGTGTAACTGAGGGTGCTTGCATCAAATTAGTCCTAAGTTAATCCAAAGAAGCAGACCACAATTTTACCCTACATTTTTGGTGTCGCTGCCGGGGAGATGTATTAAAGGTGTGAAGCTGTAGTAAGTTAAGATAGGAATAGTGCACCTTAGTGAAAGCTTGAACAATTGTTAACCTTGCTTGAGCTAGTACCTTAGGTTTGTATTGTAGTAATTCATCTAGGTGCATGAATAGACCTAGAGATAGTAAAGGTAGATTTGTTAAGAAGCAAGAGTCAACTTCTGAAAAATCAAAAAGTAAGTCCAAACTTTTGAGTCCTCAAACATCTTTAAAAGGGAAACAAATGCAAAAACAGAACTCGCAACAAGAAATAAAACTGAAAGGGGAAGTCAAAGACAATAAAGAAGTTGATGGTCCATTGAAAGACACATCTAGTGAACCCGATCTAGAAAAATGCACCATTGAGTCTACTCTTGTAGAGGCTCTAGTGGAGCAATCTCTAGAGTCCTTAGAGGAAGCATATCAAAGGGTTGCCAAACAGTTCAATGAGTCCTATGACTTAAGAGCAGGTTCATCTTTGGTAAATAACAAGCCAACTATAGTTGTTTATACTCCTTGGGCAATAGACATAATGGGTGATGCTAATAATAATGGGGAAAACTTGGGTGGACACTTGAGAGGTCAAAACCAAGATAATAATAATGAAAGGGCACTAGTAAACAATGAACCTATTGCTTTCAAGTTCCCCATTGAACACCCAGATGAGGACACCCCCATGAAAAACATTCATCATTCTGCATTACCTATTTTCTGTGGTTTATCTATTGAAGATCCTGATATATTTGTGTTTGAATTCAAAGTCCTGTGTAACAACTATGATTATAGGCATGATGCTCAAAAGCTTAAACTATTTCCAGCTACACTCAAGGATGCAGCATTACGATGGTTTATGAACCTTTGAAACATTCAAACTTGGGATGAGATGAAATGGTTGTTTATGGACAAATATCAAGATTACTGTAAAACCAAAGACATGTGGGATGAAGTCTTTTGCATGAAACAAAAGGAGGATGAATCCATGGAAGATTACCTGGAACATTTCATATTCAGTCTTCAATGATCAAGATAGCCAAGACTCATTCCTAACACTACTAAAATGTTATTTCTTAGAGGAATAAGGGATGGGACTATGGATGCTTTAAATTTAATGGGTAAAGGAAATATTTCAAAATTGAGTTTTGATGATATTATTGAAATTTGCAGGAATTACTCCAAGTCTCAACGTCCCCTAAGGAGTCACTCCAGTAGGTTGCCTACTTCAGGAGGAGTATCAGGTGTTTCAAAATGCAAAATAGGTAATCTACTTGAGGATCTTAAAACCGATTTATTAAATTATATGGGAAAACAGATGGACACTTTGTATACCCACAGGAAACAGGAAGAAGTAGAAAAGGCTTTAGCAGTATATTGTCCTACATGCCATAAAAAGAATGGTCCTGAGGATTGCCCATATAATAGAACAAATATTTCATCTGTAGAGGAGGCAAGTAAGCATTCTACCTTAAGACCTCTTCCAGAAGGACTAGATAGTATGGAATATGCTAAGGAACCTATATATTTCATGGCCCCACGACATCCTTTTCTGCCAAGAGCAATGCAGCTAGGTTTCCCTAATGAGTATTTTCCTAGTCAAGGTCAAACCTTTCCCAATTCAAATACATGGTATGGGGGCTGGCAACAACCTTCACCCTATCCTCAGTGGTCCCAAAATTACTAGTTTGGAACACAACTATGGCAAGAAGCATGGAGGCCGCATGCACCACCACCTACATCATATCCACAACCATACCCCCAATCCTATCCACCTCAAACTTAGTTTCCACCTCCACCTTTAAAGAATCCGTATCAACAACCACAATAATTCCTTCCACCTATTCCATCATCCTCCTCTAATCCACTATCTAACCCACCACAACCACCAAAGCCAACATCAATGCCCACTCAACCAAATCCCAATTCTAATAATAAGCCATCCCAACCCGTGTATAATAATGAGGTGGCAGGTTATCCAACTTATGCAGTTAATACAGTAGAACTAGAAGGAGTACAATTGAGGTCGAGAAAGGCCCTCCAAGGTCCCACAATCACATAAATAAATAAAGAACCTAAAGCAGAGTCCAAAAAAGAACCTCCATTTCCTGACTGGTTGCTTTCTAAACCTGTACAAAAGGAACCTACACAAACTGAATTCGATCTCATTAATGAACTCTGCAATGTTAACATTAAGATTCCTTTGTTGCAGTCTATCAAGGATATTATGGTGTATATTAAAGCAGTTCGAGAGTTATGTACACGAAGGCAAAAGAAGAAAGAAGATCCAAAAACTGTTCAAGTTATTGGGCAATTGGTGGATCTTATGCTTGGTAATTTGACAATTCCCAAATATGCAGATCCCGGAAGCCTAGTAATCTAGGTAAGCATTGGTAAGATTACTATTCCTAATAAACTTGTGGATTTGGGTGCTACAATTAATGTAATGACTAACGAGACCAAAACAAAATTATCTCTTGAAGGACATAGGCCCACACCTACAGTTCTCCAGATGGCTGATTGTTCACTGGTCAAGCCTAAAGGGGTTATTGAAGATGTGGTCCTTTCTATTGATTCATGGTGTTATCACTGTTCAAAAATGGGTTTTCCTTTCCCATAATTGGCTATGATTTTGAAATCTTGAGTAAGACACATTTTCAATTGCTTCAGCTCTGTGTTAGGTCTTAAGGGTTTAGGGTTTTGGTTTTAAATCGCTTAATGTCTGATAAAAAGCCCTCTGGTTTCTATTCTTTTGTTACTTTATCCACTTAAGTAATGGGTCCTGGGGTCGTAGGAAGTGTCCCCCCTTGTCAGTTGCCTAGGCGATCATGTGAAATAATCGTAAAATTTATGCCTTATGTATTTTCCTCCTAATGTTGTCAGGCCCAGTAAGTGGTGTGCATCTCTCGGGTAGATCTATGGTTTTCGCTATTTCGCTAGGCAAAGTTGTGCATGGTTTAAAACCTGTGAAGTCATGAAAAGGCTTTGCATTCTAAATGGTGATTTTGGTCCGGTCTAAAGAGGTCTCATCTTGTCCAAGATCCAATGGCTAGCGTTATTTCGTAGGATGAAAATGCTCGATAGTTATCTTTCATGAAGTTGCGAAATGACATGGCATGCCAACTAGATGGTCCAGCTGGTCAAGAGGATGAGTAAGATGGTGGCACATGGTAGAGGCTACAATAGTCAGCAAGTTGGGTCTAAGAATTAAAAGGTGGGTCCTAGAGGTGAGTCATGCCGCGGGGTAAGAGGTGACCTGGCAGATGCAGGTGGTAAGAATTAATTGGAACCTAGTGTTTTCTCTTGACAAATGAAAGACTGACATGTCAGCTCTGAAAGTGACTAGATGCCAGGTGTTCAAAGTTGATTCGGAGGGTCCACATCTGTCGGAGTCTGTTCAGATGGTTAAGCACCGAGCAAGTAGAAAATGATCCAACGACCTGTGCTATTTTGTGATTGCGAGATGCTTGAAGGATATGTTTCGCGAAATAGCAAAAGTAAAAAGGGTTCATCCAGGTGTCATGATAGATGGTGACATGTCCATGGACACGTGGTTTTAGAAGAAGCTGTGGACCCACAAAGGTGAAACTAGTGGTATAAAGGAGAGACACGTGGCTAACATTGAATTGAATGTGAAGGGTTTTCCAAAGCCAATGGTTGAGTGCCACATGATATCCAGTAGCCAATGATGAGGTGGTGTAAGCAGAGCAAGCATAAAGGTCTCCCTTAAATGATCGAATGCTTCATGCTATTTCACAACCTAGAGTTGATAGATGTTTAAGCTTCGTGAAATAGCAAAAAACTGCTAGTGGTCAAAGTGAAGGCGTGGTTTGTAAAGATGTCGATGGTTTTGGTCAAAGTTAGACACTAAGCAATTAGAGTTTCATCTAATGCTTGGCATTCTTTCATGAAGGAGAAGTGCATGAAGGATAAAGCCTACAAAATAGCAAAAAAGAGGTGGGACCCAGCGTAGAGCCAAGACTGTTAAGTCAGTGTAATAGCCCATCAAGTTTCTTTTGATCGGACAGTTGGCACTATTTCACAGGACCAAATTGCCTGAAGGTTATGCTTTGTGAAGTTGCGAAAGAGCAAAAGGAAAGAATTGCAGGAACGTTGTGGCCCATTGGAGTGAAAAATATGAATTATCTCATGAATTCAATTATAAAGGGATGGCCTAAGCATGCGGAATCAATGTTGCAGTTAAGACCCTGGGTACCATATACGATTTCCTATCAATCGGATGAAGGTATCTTTCTAAAGAATTATTGCAGAGGAGCAGATATAGAGCGATTTTCTTCAAATACAGAGCAAGTCAATTTAGTTGCAGAGTGGATTCACTCAAGCTAAAAATAGGTTTTCTTGTACTCTCGTGTAGCAATTTCTTTGTGGTGTGTTTTAATTAAGATATTGATTTGTCACAGAACTATTTGGGGGTAGTATTCTGATTTTTTATGTTTTCAAAATGGCACCTAAGAGAGAATTTTCTTGGAAAGTCAATTATCTGGAGAGAGCCATTTGTGATGATTTTCTTGAGCAGTTGACGTTGTCAACTAATCAGGCATTGAAAGCAAAAGAATTAGTGCCTAGAGCTCCTCGTTTGAAAATAGGAGAAGGACTATATGACAAGGGTAACTGGTTGAGAGACTTGCAGGTCGGATTGTCTAGGTTGGGGTTATTTAAGGTTGGATTTGGAATGAGGAATTCTTCTGCCCCACAAAATAGTATTTGGGAAGTAGATGTAGGGAAGTTGGTAGTCCCAGGGATATTTATGAACATGGATCTATTGACTCAAATTGCACACAATTATGATCCAGTTACAAGAAGCATTAGGGACATAAATGGAAAAGCCCTTATTGAAATTAATAATGAAGAGTTTAGAAGTGCTTTTGGGCTCAATGAGTTTACAAATTTTCTGGAACCTATAAACCTCAAATCATTAGGTCAAATATACAGTGCACAGAGGAATAATCTTAGGAATGGGCCTCTTAAGGAATTTTTTGTGAAAATAGGTGGGTTGACAGTTGTAGGACCCAACACAAAAGAGCCCTTCTCATTGAATCTATTCACCCTTAGGGCTAAGGGAATGTATTGGGCACTATGCCAAGTTTTGGGAGAAGATGCTGAGGCAAATATGCCCAATCACTACTTGTTGATGATTGCTCAGATTTTGAATCCTTCCCTTGCGGTAACATTTGATTATGCTTCTTTCATTGCTGATGCTATCCATGGAGGATTAATAGGAATAAAAAATGGAAAGGTGGATAGGCCTTTTGGATGGTATTCACTCCTTATGTATCTATTTTTGTTCAAAGGTGGTGATTACTTTGCTAGTGGATTGGACCTCATCAAAGAGAAAGAAGGAGAAAATATGCCAGTGCAACTATGGAGTACTATGTTGTCATGGGACAGAGAGGATGCTAGCTTTTTAAAATTTGATAAATATTTTGCATCTAAGATTAGGACTTTCCTCTGCTCAAAAAACCCAAGAATCCCCAAGGTTCTTTTGGAGTTTGTTAGACCAAAAGAATTTGTAGAGAGCATAAAGATTGTTCACAATTGGGGTGACATTTATCTATACCCAATCTCAATAATTTTTAGAGTTTTTGGTTTCAGAGGCACCCCATTCTTGTTGCCCTATTAGGTCCCTCTCAAAGTGGGAATTTCAGAGGTCCTCAGACAAATTGGTAGTGTGCAAGAGGCAGAACTGATAGGCAGGGGTAAAGGGACTATTTTCCCTATGGTTACCATAGCCCACCAATTTGTAATAACTAAAGGAGGTTGGAATTGTTTTGAGGATTTTCTCAAGCCTTATCATTTGTCAACTGCAATATTCAGGTTTTCCGATCTAGAAAACTTCTTTAATGGCATGTTTAGAAAGAGAGCAGCGTGCAGAGGTAGACCCCATCAATTTTAGTTTCCTGAAGACCTCTTCAGAAATGAGTTTGATCTAGATGAGAAGGAGCTAAGGAAGGAGAAATGGGTGGCTTATAAGAAAGCCTTAGACTTTGTGCATCAGTTTGATGCTAGCTATGACCCATTATCTAGTTTTTTCCCTCTGGAGGAGAAAATAAAGTTTTGAATTATTTTCTTTGAGGATGTGATGCAGACCCTGAAGGAGAAGAGGGATGCTATGATTAAAAGAAACCCTAAAAAAGGCAAGAATGGTCCTAAGTAGGTCTTCCTCCAGCAAAGCAATCCCTTCTGGTGACTACACCCTACATAAGAAATCTAGTTATAGTGTGTTGATGCCTACAATAGGGGAGCCCTCTACCTCCAAAGGAAAGAGGAAGATACAAGATGTCATTGACATCCAAGAGAGCCCTAAGAAGCAAAGAGTAGGAAAAAAAATACCATCTGATACACCTTTGTACTCTCCATCCCAATCCCCTATCCACATAGGAGATGAGCAAGCAGCAACTGAGCAACTTCTACAATTAGGCAGTTTAGGGGAAATTGCCTATACTTATGATGAAGTGGAAGAAGGAATGCTAGAAGAATCCCTTGCTAATGAAATGAATATTACTACCACTAAACTTAAAGGCTAGGAGTGCAATCCTAAGATAACACAGGCCAGTGATGACTTCTTGGATGACAATAATTTTGTCACATCAGGAGCATTTATGCAATTTGTATGGAAACAAAATATAGATAAGTACAATGCAAGATGTGAGAAGAGAAAAGGTGAGCAACCTAATAAAAATTCAGCCCTGGTAGAGGAGGAAATAAAACAAGAGATGATGGAAGAATTTAAGACCATCACTCCTGAGTAAGGAAGAGATATGGTGGCACAAGCTAAAGTGCTTATTCTACCTGAGTGGGATATAGCAAATGCCCTAGTACTAGAGGCAGTGAGAAAGGAGACCAAGCCCATGGAGGGAATTACTTTTAGCAAGGATAATGCTGCACTCATCATGTGGTCTCTCAAGAGAGATGAGAGTAAGAGGAGTAAAGATACCCCAAGGTCAAGCTACCTTGGTGGAATGATAGTGAAGAGAGTGCAGAACACAGGGGTGGTAGAAGCTGCTAGCATTGTGCTAGAGACTACAAAATTTAGTGTTGCAGTAGCAGAAAAGGAGGCTAAGGAGAAAAAGGTCCTCCAAGTCAAGTTGGTGACAGTTTTGAAGGCCTACAATAGTGCTAAGGAGGAGATAAGAGGTAAGGATAGCATCATTGCTAAGCTACAAAGCCAGTTGATGAGACAGTATCATCAAGGTGAGTCTTCAACACTGATGATCTCCTCTTCCCCTGCAAGACCTCCACCTACCAGCCCCATCATTAAGTTCCCACTATCTCTAGCACCTTCTAGCTCTCAAATGGTTGAGATTACTCCTGAAGAGCTAGAGAATTTAAAATAGGCTCAAGCCTTGTATGCAAAGAAATATGAGGAGAGAGTAAGGGATACTATTTCAAGTTTTGCAGATACCATGAGTGCCTCACTGTTATATAATAACATAAGCAAGATTTTGGATATGAGGAATGAGCTCAATGGAGATAAAGCCATTTTGACACCTATTTTTGGCAAGTGGAGGCCTAGAGAGAAGGACTTGGAATCTATTTGTGCATCTTACGATGAAGCAGGGGATGATCCTATTATCAAATCCACTTGTGACATCACCAAGGATCTAGTAAAATTGGCAGGAGAGGTAGACAATGCTGACAGGAAAATCAACTTGTATAAAAAGGAGTACACTGATTAGGTTTTTGAATTGATTCCAAGAGTTTTTGTCAGTCCAAATCAGTTAAAGGACAAACAAGTGTGGCTTAAGGAATTAGAAGCTAAATTGTCAGCCAGAATAAAAGGAATTGTTGATTTAGATGATGCTTCCTTTTTTGTTGTAACAATTCAGGAGATAGAGAGAATCAAATCTCATTATGGTTTTCTCAATTCAGAGGTTAACAAGAGGAGGAATTCATGGAAAAAGTTAGCCAAGGCTAAAGCAAAAGTGATTAGTTTCACATGGCCCACTAATGATGTGTACAATGAATGGACAACAAAATATGCCATCCAGGATGCAGAGCAATTAGAGGGCGCTCCAGAATAGTTAGAAGAGGTTGCAACCGGACAGCAAGTTGAAGAAGCTGCAAAGGTCGAAAAGGACTTGTAACAGTTTTTGCAAAAGGTTTTGTAACTTCTTCTTGAGAAGCAATAATTGTAACAAATTCTCCTAGGAAAGTCCAAAACTTTGTGCATCCATATTGTTATAAATGGATACTAGGACTAATGAAAATGAGATCGCAAAGAATTGTAAGAAAACGCTGCAGAAATTTATCTGAGCTTTTCTAAGTTTAATGGAGAATATTCAAAAAATTTTGTAATACTTTCTTGAAGAATATGTCAATACACAGACCATCGGTTTTGAGTAAAACTTTGTGTCATCTTCTAATGTGCTTGCAATTTTTTATTGTTTCATTCTGAATAATCCAAGGTTATTTTGTTTGAATGGGGATTGTAAGGCAATTTTCAGTAGATGTGTTTGCTGGCTTTTCTCTTTAGGAGGGAAATTAAATATGCAGGGATCATTTCTACCGGTAAATTACTTGTGAGACATCTTGAATCTTGATGATCATAGTTTATTTTAGTATGCATAAATTCTTATGTGTGTCAAGCATATATAGGGATCAACATAAGCCGAGCCAATGGGATGTGTAAAGATATTTTGTTTAGGGAGTATTGTTTGAATTTAGATGACTCTGTGACCTTGGATAAGGCACTGGTATAGATCAAGGTTGTCTATTGCATGTTTTGTAGATCAAAATACTGAATATGAGTATAATTTTCATTCCCTTGTTTCAGTTAGTTTCAAGGTGAATAGATCCACTAGTTTTCTGGACTGGTTTGCTATGGATTTGTCTTTTGAAAGTGTGAATTTAGTTCACAAAGGTATACCCACCTGGACTCTAAGTAAGTCCGAAGTGTAGAAGGTTAAATCAAACCTTGTCATATGTTGTCCTAAGAGTTTCCTTCCCCTTAACATCTCTCCTGCACAAATTTTAATCATCTTATTATAAGGATGTTGAAGTGAATCAGATTTTGAATACAACACATGGGATTTTCCAACTGACTTTATGATCTTGCAGCCGAAAGTTAAGCTGGGGGGATATCCCTTAATCTTAGGATGACCTTGGCTAGCTACTACTAATGCTTTTATCAATTATCGGTCAGGTAATATGGTTATCTCTAATGGAGAACAAACTAAGCAAATAACACTATATCCACCTACTCAACCCCTACTAGAAATGCAAGATCCTACTTGGATTGATAGTGACTTGGAAGATTCCTTACCGGTCCTAACTATTGAATAAGCATATGATTTTGAAGAACCCATAGAGGATAACCTTCTTGTTAATTTTCTTCAAAATAGGTATGGGTCAAATGACATTTTGGACAACTTGGTTCTTTCTTTGCAAATAACTACTAGTTGTCCTTTTGGCAATTTCCCTCTAGTAGGTGGTTCTCAGTCTATTCATCACTTTTTCATATTACACCAGTTGTTGCCTCATTAGTGTTTGTATGGTCCATTACTATCTTTAGAAAGTCATGATTCATCACAAGTGTTAGCTCTGGATTCCCCTATATAGTCGCAACCTATAGAGATTTTACCGGGTCGCACCTTTAATATTAATCCACAGTTAAGCCCAGAACGGATTAAGGACCTTATTACCATGCTTAGGGGAAATAAAGCCGCATTTGCTTGGGAATACAAAGATATGCATGATATCCATCTTGACACTTGCACACATCACATTTACATTGAAGAAGGGAGTCATCCTATCAGACAGCCACAATGAAGACTTAACCCTATTTTGCGGGACATAGTCAAGGAGGAGCTACAAAAATTGTTAAATGTTGGTTTCATCTATCCTATTTTGGATAGCAGGTGGGTATCTCCTCTAGTAGTGGTACCAAAGAAACATGGTAAGTGGCATATTTGTGTCAATTACAGAGCTTTAAATAAAGCAACTAAAAAGGACCATTTTCCATTACCATTTATTGATCAAGTTTTGGACACTCTTGCAGGGAAACAATTCTTCTCATTCTTGGATGGAATTAGTGGATATAATCAGATCTATATAGCACCTGAAGACCAGGATAAGACCACCTTCACTTGTCCCTAGGGAACATTTACCTACAATGTATTGCCATTTGGATTATGTAATGCCCCAGCTACCTTTCAGCGGGTTGTGCTAAGTATTTTTGCTAACCTTGTGAATGATTGTGTAGAAGTTTATATGGATGACTTTATAGTTCATGGCAATACTTATGAAGAGGCAAAAGAAAACTTAGAGAAAGTGCTTAAAAGATGTATAGATACTAATCTATCTTTAAGTCATGAAAAGTGTCACATCCTTATGACTGAGGGCATTGTGTTAGGACATTTCATTTCTTTCAAAGGCATTCAAGTTGATCCTAAAAAGATCCAATCCAAAAGATGTTAGGAGCTTTCTTGGCCATGCTAGGTATTACCAATGATTTATTCAAAATTTTAGCAAGATTGCCTCTCTTTTGTTTGCTCTTTTAGCTAAACATGTTGTCTTTTCTTGGACACTTGAGTGTCAGGAGGCTTTTGAAACTATTAAAACCAAGCTTGTGACCACCCCAATCCTTAGGGGTCCAAATTAGGAATTGCCATTCCACATCCATACCGATGCCTCTGACTCTTCTATGGGCGCAGTGCTTGGACAAAAAGAAGACAATCTCTTTTATTCTATTTACTACATCAGCAAGAATTTCACTGGTGCAGAGGTAAATTATATGGTAACTAAAAATGAATTTTAAGCTATTGTTTATGCTATTAATAAATTTCATCATTATATTACTCGATATAAAGTCTCTTTTCACACAGACCACTCGGCAATTCACTTTCTAATGAATAAGCTAGTAGTCACTGGCAGAGTCATTAGGTGGTTGCTTTTATTACAAGAATTTGATGTCACTATACTTGATAAGCCTGGTTGAGAAAATGTGGTTGTAGATTTCCTATCCAGGTTGTAGCTATTGGACAATGAACCAACTCCAGTTGATGACACCTTTCTAGATGAACACCTCTTTGCTATCTCCGCAAAGAGTCCCTGGATTGCTGATATTGCCAACTACTTGGTCACATGCAAGTTTCCTCCTCACTTCTCACCTCGTGAACATTGGAAGTTGGTGGGCCTTAGTGGACAGTATACTTGGATTAATGGTCTCCTCTTTCGTACCAGAATTGACAAAATCATGCACAGATGTGTACCTGAGGAGGATGTCTTTGACATTCTTTGAGCTTGTCATACTGAACCATGTGGCAGACACTTTGCTACTCAGAGAACCGCTCAGAAGATTCTCACTACTGGGTATTATTGGCCTACAATTCATAAGGATTGTAAGCGGTATATTCATTATTATGATCAGTGCTAGTGGATGGGTCATCCTACATGCTCTGATGAGATGTCGTTACACCCTCAGCTATCTCTGGAACCCTTTGAGAAGTGGGGCCTTGATTTCATAGGTCCTATCAATCCACCTTCTTATATTCTTGTTTGCACAGATTATGTCACCAAATGGGTTGAAGTCATTGCACTCAAACATGCACGAGACACTAAAGTGGCTGACTTTCTATATTCAAAGATTTTCACTTGCTTTGGTGTTCCTCGAGAAATCACTACAGATCAAGGACCCCAATTTACTTCAGAACTTATTACTACTCTAGTCAAAGAATATGAGATCCATCACCGGAAGTCCACTCCTTACCATCCCCAAGCTAATGGACAAGTTGAAGTCACCAACAGAGAGCTAGAGAACATTCTTACCAAGATGGTTGCTCTTCATAAGTGTGATTGGGCTATGTGGCTTCCTGAAGCTATATGGGCCTACCGCACAACGTGGAAGACCACTACTGGTATGACCCCTTATGAACTTGTTTATGGTAAGAAGGTAGTTCTTCTGATCGAGTTTGAAATTAAGACTCTACAAACTGCATCGCAACTTGGCCTAAGTCTCTCTGATGCCCAGAAGGACCACATTGCCCAACTACACTCTTTAGATGAGCTCTATCAAGATCTCTTTCACATAGAGGTCATCCAGAAGCAGCGAGCTCTGTGGCATGATCAACATATTCACCAATGATCCTTTCAACCTGGGGATTGGGTGCTCTTGTATGACTCCTGATTTCAGGATTTCAAAGGCAAGTTTCATACAAGATGGCTGGGACCTTACGAAGTTGAGCATGTATATGATAATGGTGCTATTCAACTCTGCACTATGGATTCTGAACGGCGCAAGCTCCTCATTAATGGTGACCGCTTGAAGCTGTATCAAAAACCTCTTTCAAAGGAACCCTTCTTTCTTGATGTGGCTAAGGAACTCACTATGGTTCCCTTTGGCCTCCTTCAAAATTGAATAAAAATATTATTAAAAAAAAAAAGAAAGAAGATCCAATAGTGAAAACCTATGGGTGCTATTGGCCAGTTGGTAGCTGAAAACCGGCTTCTTGGTGGCTATCCACTGCTAAATAATCTTAGGGGTGAAAATCAGTTTTTCGATGCCCCTAGGCGGTGATAGACTGAAAATCGAGTCTTTGGCAGTTTATTGTCGAAGAAAAAAATAAATAAATAAATCAATAAATAAAAATAAAAATACAAATGTCTGCTCAGATTTGGACTCCTATGCCTTCCTGTCATTTTGCGGCCAAGAATGTCCTCTCTTCTTCCTCTCATTTTTCTGATAGGAAGTCCTTCTTTCCCCATCCACATCTGTGCCATGCTAGCCTAGTGTCTTCCTTGGGTACCTTTCCCATCCTCCATGTGCAGGGTTGTGCCTCTATTTATTTCACCTATGGATGCAATCTTTCTTTATGATTTGTGGCTACTTGCTCTCGTGTGATGTCCGATCTGCTGGCTCCACTTTAGCTTCTGGTTACATCCTTCGTACTTGGCACTCCTTTCCATCTCTTGTCATCAATGGCCTTGGTATTTGGTAATGGTTTTGTTTTGTTTTTCTTTCATTTATTTATTTAATTTCCTATTTTATTTTCCTCTACCCTATGGTGACATGTCCCGTGGACGGGTTTGCTGCTTAGCTAGGGGGACACTATGTTGTCTATGTGTCTCAGTCATCATAATCTCTCCATCATCCCTTAAAATCCTTTCCTTGTCATCATTGCTGTGTCCATCTTATCTTACCCTCATGATTGTAACTTTTCGTCACTATTTCTCACACAGTGGTTTTGGTAAAGTTTTGAAAAAAACTTTGTTACAGCCCCGTCACCATTTTCCTACATAGTTAGCAGTTTGGGCGAAGGCGATTTCCATACGACTCTATGTTACAATCATGGCAGGAGAATAGCATCCTCAGTATGAGCCTTCGATGATGGATGAATTAAGGGACCCTAAAAATGCAAAGGCATATAAGGTCTTTAAGAAAGCTAGATGGGATGTGTATTTTAAATGACTACGGGGTTATGATGAACACAGTGCTCGGGAATTCACAAAATTTTTTTCCAAAGGCCAAGCCATTGTCTGCGGGTTAACTATTTCTATCACAGTGGATTCTATAGCTGAAGTTTCAGGGTTACCCATCAGTGGTGAAAATTATTTTCTTGAAATCTCAAAGAAAGTAGTGGCTCTTAAGCCGCTTTGAAAAAGGTTTTTAGACAGAGGGGAATCTGTTGTTGTTGTCTCAGGCCAGGGCACTAAATTGCTTTCACTTCCAGCTCATTGAAAACATGTGGCCAAATTCATCATCCAGTATATCACATGCGAAGGCAGGTATGTTTATGTGTATGCCCACCATTTTCGGTTACTGTTACATTTGCAGAGAGGAATGCTTGTTAATGTTCCCTATTTTCTTTACTCATCTCTGTAACATATGAGTCAAAATGTTCAAGAAGGTCATGGTCATGCCCTAGCACATCATGGGCTCATCAGGTTACTAGTTATTAGGGAATTGCAAAAACTCTCTCCCCCTAGTAATTGGGACTCTTTTGTTAGTTATGATTCAGACCAAGAACCTTCTGAAAGGGAAAATTCTATTGAAGAACAGAGGGGTGATAGCTCTATGAATGAAGAAGAAAGTAGTTCCATGAGTGAGGAGGAATATGTCCTGTTGAGGAAGAACATACTTCTGAGAACGAGGAAGAACAAGTAGAGCCAGAACAAAAACCTAGTGTTTCCCCTAGTGTTTCAAAATGAAGGGTCTCTGAAAAATGTGCCAAGCATTCTTCTAAAAAATGGGCTAAGAAATACTCTGAGACTGTTAGTACACCAAACCCCTATCAAACTTGTAACTCAGCTGCTAAGGCTAAGGCGGCTTCTAAAAAATCCTCTGGCTCTGGTCACAAGAGGAAGTTGACCTTGGAGAATTAAGATGATCCCTCCAGTCCTCGTGGTGACATGAATGAAGCTCTACAATCAGAGCCTGAAAATTGGCTCTTGATTCTGGCTCATATAGCCTCCACTCATGAGGATTTGTAGGTTTTGTCAGAAGTAATTAAGAAATAGGGTAAGATGCAATGAGAATTGAGACACAGCAATCGATAGCAGAAAAAGGAGAAACAATCTAAATAGTCTGAACCCCTTAGTCCTGCTCTGGTAGATACCCAAGAAGGAGAAATTCCTCCTGATGGTGGTGAAGACATATTTAGTGAAAATTTGTTTGAAGAAAATGTGATCAATGAACCCATGGGGGAAGAAACAATTACCAGAGATGCTAGAATTAATACATCCATAGAAGGGTGTACTAAAATACTTATGGAAAATCAAATAAATAATGATAATCCTTTACTAGTTAAACCCTTGTCCATAAGCAAGGACCAAGGAAATTCAAGTGATATCGAAGGACAAGAAGGGTTAACTAAAGAACAAGAAGAAAATGTTCACCAAATAATACAGAGTGTACAGAAAGATCCCAGTCATGAGAACTTTGATCACCAAGATCTGCAGGATTCAACCAATGTTACTCTCATGACCTATGTTGACAAGCATACAGATAAAGAGGGACTATTGATGAAATAAAGAGAAGAGATTTGGGAATTGAGGGATTCTATTGCTCAGCTAAAAATAGAGAAGCAGTCACTTCAGAAACAGCTACAACATGCACAAGCTTTTGTTAAATTATAGGTAGAAGAGTTGAGTAAACTAAAGGTAGAGGCAAAACAGACAGTTGCTACTTCAGAACCTTGTCTGACGATCAAAGAACATGAAAAGCTTGTAAAGGAACTAAAACAACATTGGGTTTAGGAGGTTACCAACAATCTACAAAAACTACTTCCTTCATTTGGTTTGCATTTTTATTCTTCCTTTTGCATGAGGACATGCAAAACCCTCAGCTGGGGGGAATGATGAGGCTAGGATGTGTTATATCTTTTACCCTTAATTTGCCACTATTTGTCATTCCTATGGTATCCATGTCATTCCTATCACCATTTGGTAAAGAAGGAAATAGGGAATTCAATAAAGATGAAAGAAAAGTCAAAACCAAAATTATGAGCGAAAACCGTGGTTATTTACTGGCTCAATTGTTTAATTGCCATAACAGGGAATCTATAGGTGGATGGGTACTTGGAAGAAAGGATTGCTTGGTGCATGGATCATGTGAATGAGAGAACAACATGAAAGTGATGTATTTTTGACAGATAGTTTCAATATAATCTTGAAATTGCATAGACTTGTTGAAGTTGTTATATTGTTTTGATTCGGTGGCCTACAGCCCTAGATTAGTTGATCACTATCATTTTGTTTTGTATAAAACAAGTTTCATGGTTACAATCCTATAATCAGTTAGAGACAATATTAGTAAGTAGTGTTATATAAATATGTATGGGATTGTTCAAAAGGATAACCATATAATATATGAAAAACATTGTTGTTCCAATTATTATTCTCTGATTGCGAATGCATGGTTTGAAGTAACAAGTGTTGATAGTTTCAACACTTGGTGACTGAGAAGGCAAGGCCCCCTTACTCGCGTTATCAGGTGAATTCATTATAAGTGTGACATGAGTAATTTTATGTTTTGTTCGCGTGATTTATGTTTATTGTTTATAATGATAATTGTGTGATTCTGTAAACAGCTTAGTTTAGATTCAACGTAGTATTGTTTGAAGGAATTGTGAGTTTGCAGAATATTTAATAATCCACACAGCAAGACATCTTTTTGTTTGATTTGTAATTCACAAGTCTAATTGGAAATTGTAGGATAAGGAAAATATCTCAGTTCAGAAATCAAGTTATATCCATCTGAACTTATGTTTGATCTGATTGAATGAGCTGTGATTTAGAATTCTGATACTTGGACAAATACACATTTAAATCAACAGGCTGTGACTCATAATTCTGGTATTCTTACATACTATTCCACTTCTTGTCACTACCATGACAAGAAGAAGAACCATCTTATTTTCACTCCTAGATTGCTAAGCAAAACACAGTTGAATGTTCTAAGCTGGTGTTTATAAGGTAGGTGTTTAAGTAAAGATATTTGATTGAAAGTGTGTGACTTACATTTAAATATTTTAAGTGTGAGATTTAATTTGTTAGTGAATGAGCCTTATATTTGTTCTTGGAATATGTGTGTAAATTAGAAATGAATTCATAATCACTTAACATACTATCTTCATCCCTTGAGAAAATAGCCACTATACCTCTCATCAATTTACGAATCCTGGATTGACACTTTTAGGTGTAACTAAGGGTGCTTGCATCAAATTAGTCCTAAGTTAATCCAAAGAAGCAGACCACAATTTTACCCTACACCTTTTATGCAAGAGAACTTGGAGAAAGCAAGAAAGAAAATGAAGAACTTGAAGAACTTGGAGCACTATTTGCAAGGGAAATGCCTAAAGGTCCATTTGGATGTAAGTATGAAGGTAAAGAACCCTTTAAATGTTTTAATTGTAATAAGATTGGTCATATGGCTTAAAGATGCCCTGATAGACATGATAGACTAAGAGAAGAAGCTAGAAGAACATACAAGCCTAACCCTAAATATTAGAGATACAGATTTAAGAAGAATAAAGACAAATCTTGTTATCTTGTTGATGAAGAAGTGACTGATGATTTTGATGAGGATCCAACAAACAATGGATGGGTTTTTGTTGCTATAACAGAAGATCAACCGACACCTACAGTCCAACCAATAGAGAAGGCCTTGACAGCTAAAATTGAAGTAAAGGATGAATGGATCATTGATTCAAGATGCTCACATCATATGACAGGAGATAAAGGTAAATTCTTGAACTTTCAAGAATATAATGGAGGCTTAGTGAGATTTGGAGATGATAAAGCTTGTCTAATCAAAGGTAAATGTATAATATCTCTTGATGGTAAGCATAATACTGACAATGTTTACTATGTTGAAGGTTTAAAGCATAATCTTTTGAGTGTTGGTCAATTAGTTGAGAAAGGATTTCAGTTCAATTCAAAAATGGAAAATGCAAAATCATGAATAGAACTAGTTTAGAAATTGCAACCGGTAATCAAACTAGAGGTAATATCTTTCATTTGAATAACAGTGAAAAGACATGCTTGGTTGCACATATTGATGAAAGTTGGCTATGGCATAAGAGACTCTGTCATGTAAACTTTGATTACATGGTAAAAATCAGTACTACTAAGGCAGTTAGAGATTTACCTATAATTGTCAAACCTCATAATATAGTATGTAAGGAATGTCAATTTGGAAAACAAGTTAGAGCCACCTTCAAAAGTATTCCAAAAAAATCCAATAATGCTCTTGACTTAATTCACACCGACTTATGTGGTCCAGCTAGAACTAAAAGCTTACAAGGTGATAGATATTTCATGTTAATCATTGATGACTATTCTAGAATGTGTTGGTTTACTTTTCTCAGAGAAAAATCAGAAGCACGTAGGAAGTTCAAACTATTCAAAGCAATGGTAGAAAATGAAACTAGTAAGAAAATCAAATGTCTAAGATCAGATCAAGGAGGATAATTTACATCTAAGGAATTTAATGCATTCTGTGAAGTGAATGGAATCAGAAGACAATTATCAGCACCTCAAACACCACAGCAAAATAGAGTTGTTGAAAGAAAAAATAGAACTATCTTGGATGTAGCTAGAAGTATGTTATCAGAAGCAAACCTACCACATGTATATTGGAGACAAGCAGTAAGTACACCGGTCTATACATTCAACAAAGTTCACATCAAAGGTGAAACTGGTAAGACCTCTCATGAACTATGGTTTGGTATTACTCCTACTCTTAAATATTTCAGAATATTTGGAAGTAAATGCTATATTAGAAGAGAAGAGTATATTGGGAAATTTGATCCTAGAAGTGATGAAGGAATATTTTTCAGTTATTCATCTCAGAGTAAAGCATATAGATGTTTTAACAAAAGATTGTAGAAAATTGTTGAGAATACAAATGTGAAGATTGATGAACAATTCAGAGGAAGTTCAAGGTATATAGATTCTGAACTGGCAACAAAAATTCTAATAAATGAACCTACACTGAACCCACCAATACAGAATGAAGATCCAGTTACACCAGTATCATCTAAAAATTCTACTATGCCTGAGGAACAACAACAAACAAAGACACCCTGATATGTAGGACTAAATCATTCTGAAGATCAAATAATTGGAAACAAGCATAAAGGAGTTATGACAAGAGGAAGATTGGCAAATGAAGAGGCATGTCTTATTTCTCAAATTGAACCATCATCAGTTAATGAGGCATGTGAAGATAAACATTGGACTAAAGCTATGGAAGAAGAATTAGAACAAATTGAGAAGAATAACACTTGGACATTAGTTCCCCGGCCTAAAGATAAAAATGTAATTGGAACCAAATGGGTATTCAAAAACAAACTTAATGAAGATGGTAAGGTTATCGGAAATAAAGAAAGACTAGTGTGTAAGGGATATTCTCAGAAAGAAGGAATTGATTATAATGAGACCCTTGCATCGGTAGCCAGAATTGAGGCAATCAGATTATTCTTGGCTTATGCAGCACATAAGAACTACAAATTATATCAAATGGATATTAAATGTGGATTTCTAAATGGAGATCTTGAAGAAGAAGTTTACATTGAACAACTTGATGGATTTTCTTTGACAAATAACAAAGATATGGTTTGCAGGTTAAGAAAAGCTTTGTATAGATTGAAGCAAGCTCCAAGAGCTTGGTATGCAAGATTGGATAAGTATCTTTTGAAGATTGGTTTTTCTAAAGGTAATGCTGACAACAACTTATATTATAAAATGACTAATGATGAGATATTGGTTATAGAATTTTTTGTTGATGATATAATCTTTGGAGTAGAAGATGGATTATGTAAAGACTTTTCTATTGAAATACAACAAGAATTTGAAATGTCTATGATTGGTGAAATAAAATTCTTTTTAGGATTGCAGATTTCACAGACTGACAAAGGTATATTCTTGAGTCAATCCAAGTACTTAAAGGAGTTACTAAAGAAATTTGGGATGGGAAACTCTAAACCGGTAGGCACACCTATGACTACAAGTGACAAACTATTACTCATGGATGAATCTACACCTGTTGATACAACTAGGTACAAATCTATGATAGGAGGTTTACTATATTTAACACAAACCAAACCTGATATCATGAATGCAGTATGTATTGTTTCAAGATTTTAGAGTAATCCTAGAGAAAATCATGAATTAGTAGTAAAAAAGATTTTCCGGTACTTACAAGGCACTACAAATCTTGGATTATGGTATCCTAGAGATGAAAACTTTGAATTATGTACATACATAGATGCAAATTGGGCAAGAGATGTGGATGATAGAAAAAGAACCACCAGTGGAGCATTTTTTCTTGGAAGGAGACTAGTTTCTTGGTTGAATAAGAAACAAAGTTGTACATCCTTATCAACAGTAGAATCAGAATATGTTGCAGCAGCAACTAACTGTACATAGGTACTATGGTTTAAGAAAATGTTGAAAGACATAAAGGTAAAATGCAAGGAATCTATAACTATCTATTGTGATAACACTATAGAAATTGATATATCTAAGAATCTGGTACTACATTCTAAAACCAAACATGTTTCTATCAAACTGAATTTTCTAAGGGAAAATGTTGAAGCAAAGGAAATAAAACTGATTTATGTGAATACTAAAGAGCAGATTGCAGATATCTTCACTAAACCTTTCCCTAAAGAGACTTTTGAATATCTTAGAGATTAGCTTGGGGTCATACCCCCACCAGTAGAAACTTAGAGAGTTGATGTTTGTCATCAACTGGTAGAATTAACAGAGAAATCTTTTACTCCGGCTTTGATAAGGAAGCTACTTCTCAAGGGGAGTAGTTGGTATACTAAATTGGTTGGTATTTTGTATATGAACTTGGTTTTGTAGTAACTTTGGTATTTGATGTCAAAGGGGGAGAGTTTGGCATGGAAAAACACAAGGAAACACTATCACTCTTAGGGGGAGAGATTGTTACTTTGGGAGAGATTACTTATATTTTGGGAGACTGACAGCTTTTGGTATTTGGCATTTCTGTTTTTGCACTTTGATGGTTTTTCCATCTTGTGTGGCCATCAATGCCAAAGGGGGAGATTGTTGGTATTTTGGTATGGTTTTGTCATTGATGTCAACACCTACTAACACTTATCAACTCTAGCACTTTGGAGAATTACTTTGAAGAATCAACAACACTCACCAACAAGCAAATGACTCATGTACAATCACCGGTATCTGGTACACCGATATGATATAATGTTCACTAGTACTTGGAATGGCAAGGAAAACACTTGGTTATGTTGAAAATATTGTTTGGACACTTTGTCTTGGAAATTCATTTATTAGCATATTCGTATTTGCATATTTGTTGCTACTGGTAAATAGGTCCAAGTTATACACCGACAGGTTTATCTTTTCCAGATCAGCATGGCATGCTATGGAAATGTCTTATTATTGTTGTAAATGCATCAAGTCGACATGTTGAATTGATTATTGCATCGGATATTGTTTTATTTGTAAATTGATTTTATTGTAATATCTCTTAGAGCCGACCTACTAAAATTGGTCCTAGGTTATGATATAAATGTAAATCTTATTTGTAAGATCAGATGGCGAGTGCGAAGAAGATTTGTGTTAAGGTATATGCAAGAATAAGAAGAGCCATAGACACAAACATCATTTGAAGGTGAAGCAAGTTTTTTGTGAAAGTATATCAGAACTACACTAGTATTGAATCCAACATATGAAGATGCTATTTTGAGTAGTACATCCTTATTGGATTTAACCATCCAATTGTAGTCAATATGACTCCTATTTTGTGTTTGAGCAGTGAGCTCTAGGTGCTTGGCCTTTGTGCATGTGCAGGCCCCATTTGTATACACTTACTATCTGTAATAGTATCATCTGATTGTGGGTAAGGTTTCCCACCATGGTTTTTCCGCTTACAGGGTTTCCACATACAAATATAGGTGTTAAGTGTTGTGGATGACTTTGTCTTTTTGTTTCATGCATTAATCTTTATTGGTATTGCAATTATTTGATAAAACTATCTACTGGTATAAAAGACTGGTTTACTGGTATTAAGCAATAAATTGGTTAAGTTGCTTTTGGTTTGAATTTATTAGACAACTAATTCACCCCCCCCCCCCCACTCTCAGTTGTCTTTGGGACCTAATAAGTTTTTGATCTTGTATCAAATCTTCTTATGAGCATTTGTCATCAATATTCTTTCACAATTTGATGTGGTAAACATGATACCCTATTTCAACTCACTAAATTAGAAAGCTGAAATAGAGGGGGGCATATAACTACCCTCAAATTTTCATCACCTTCCTTAGTAATCTTTTAGGTGATTTTGTGGTTTTATCTAACATGTGATTTTGTAGGGTGCAGTTCCTAACTGTGTACTACATATACTATTGGGGGCTTCATCTGACAACTTGTTGATATATCCTTTTTCATAAATGCTTAATTTTGTTTACTTTAGCTTGCATATGCACATAGTGTCATGTGACCTCTAAAGTGGGGGCTAAATGTAGCATTGTAAACTGTACACACTTCCTAGGGTGGTACAATTTCACACTTAATTTAGCACCTTCCTTAGTGTGTTTGCATCTTGCATTATAATTTCCCTTTAAGCATTTAGTTAATCAATTTAATTAAATCTAAATTCATATTTCATCACTTCATACATCATAAAATTGGGCCCTTTACCTTAAGTGTGCCCCTTTTTATTTTATTTCTCCAATAAACCATTTAATTATAAACCTTAATTATGTCCCATTTAGACCTTTAAGGCCCAATTTTTCATATCCAAACATCTTGAAATGAGCTGTAACTTTGGGATTCACTCTAATATCATCATATCTAACGACCTTGAAAATTTTGGTGAAAAGTTGGTCGGACCATGTGCAAAGTGCACATGTTCCCCAACTTTTTTGCCGAAATTTTGGGAGCACAATGCTATGATATTATAATGCTTAACCTCAATAAATTGGTTGGAAATTCAATCTCTAAGTTGGCCTAAAGATGAAATTAAGATCTATTGTTTCATACATAAGAGTTCTCTTTCTTCATTTGAAGGCATCTATCTATCTAAGAATCTAAGAGTAGGTTTTGGGAGCACAAGGATCCTTCTATGTAGTGAAAGAGAAGCCTATGTGGAGTCTCCAATAACATTCAACAACATTTCATCATGCATTCATCATAAATTAGGAGCCTTGAAGACATTGAAGAATAATAAGAGATCACCGACTCACGATTGGCTTGTATCCCTCCCTTAAGGGTTGGGTATGGTTTCATGTTATTTTCATATCTTTGCATTTGTTTCATTACATCAATTTACATATTTACATTCATTCTTTAGATCACTTTGCATTATTGATTTAGAGCATTTACTTTGTCAATTATAAGCAATTAGGGTTTATTCTTTAGGGTTTCTCTAGATTGTTTGCTTTCATTTTAGGGTCTTGCACACACACAAGATTCCTACACACACTATTTTACTATACAAATAGGCTATTTGTGGAGGTGGAAATCACCAACATAGTTTTTTGACTGAGAAAAAACCCTATATAGCCACCTCAAACCCTCTCTTTTCAGTTGCAGGTGCAGAAACAGGTACCTGGAAGGAGTTTTAGATTAGGAAAAGGCATAAGTACCACCCAAAAGTCTCATAATTGCTCACAATTGTCAAGGAAAGGGGAATGACACCCTATTCCTACCTAGGATAGTAGTGTGGCACCATGGTCCCCTCCAAAATTAGTGATTTTTGATAGGGTACAAGCTTAGGGTCTTAGAATTGTATCCTCCCAGTTGCAGCTTTCTGTCAGGTTCTCAGGGATAGGGGCATGGTGCCATGGTCCTGATTAGTTTGGATCAGTTCTCAGCATGAAGTACACATCCAAATTACTTTCCCTTCTCTGCTCTTAGTATCTTAGTTTCATATTTGCAAGTTTGTTCAATTTCAATTCATATATGTTTCATTGTTGATTTCCTAGTCTAGTGGATCATTCAAACCCTAATTTTTCTCATCACATATAGCAAGCGGAATAGAAACCCTATGAGATAATCCTTTTCTGTCTCTTTCTCACAAGAAGTATCCAAAGTGATCTATCTCCCTAGGCTCTTTTGTCTTCCCAATATTTTGGCTAAAGTGGGATTAGGTCGTAGTCACCCAGTCTCGGTTTTTCTGCCTCCACAAGTATAGAAAAGATGATCCACATGGTAAGCATCACCTGACTTTATGGATGAATAATCATCCCTCATAGTCAAAGTGAATATTATCTTTGGAAAAACTCAAGTGGATAGGATCTACTTTATATTCATTGACATGGAAATCAATGAAGTCCAAAGAACCCTTGTTGTTACCTAAGAATGTATTGAATTTCGATGGAGAAGATTACTTTACTAGAGATTGTTGCTTAGGCGGTGACTCTAGAATTTCTCTCTTAGGAGTTTCAATCATGAGAGAATCAAATGACTTCTCCTTTTTAGTGACTTCCTTAGGGATCTCTTCTTTCTTACACTCTTCCTTTTTAGGGGAGGTGGCAAAAGTAGAAGTTATCACCAAAGAAGATAAGCATGGAACCTAATTATGAAATGAGGATGTAGCAATAGCCTGACCCACTGTGACAATCTGACACAATTACATAGCCTCAAGGCCAGCTCTAACTATGACAACCCGGTTATCAGCTACAAACTTCACCGCTCCATGAAGCATAGAAAAAACAACTCCCAAGGTATGAAGCCAAGATTTACCTAGAAGAAGGTTGTATGATAAAGGACCTAGAATAACATGCACAAGGGTTGGAATGGTTATCAGTCCAACCTTGAAGGATAGTATGATAGTTCCTACAATGGTTTTTCCATAGTTCTCAAAACCTCAGATGTACAGATATGATGCTGCCAAAGATTTGAGATCTACTTTGATCTTCGGTAGCAAGTACAATCCACAAACATTAAGTGTAGATCTAGTATGAATTAGAGTTCATCTGATACCCACACCATTCAAATGGACAATAATCATCAAAGGATCTTCTAGATTCCTCACCTCAGGAGGTGGAAGTTCATGTAGATAGAAAGTAATATTTAGCAAATCTGCATGAATATGATCCATCAATTCATTCACGTCTGCCAATCTCGCAGAGGAAGGTAGAAAGATCTTTTGTAACAATTCCTGTAGCATACCTTGGTATACTAGGGTGGTTTGAACCAAATCCCATAGTGAGATCTTAGCTCGAGTAACCTTAATTTGCTCGATAAGATCCTAATCACTCAGTCACATATCTGTCGATACAGGTTCCTTAGGAAGAGTCGGTTGAGAAGGTGGTAAAGAATTTTTTTGTTGTTGTTTAGGAAGTTGCTTGTTATTATGAGTGTTATACGCATGTGCAATGGTGTTATAATACAGTTTTCTAGATTGCATAAATTTGGCATATAGATTAGAAGTTTCTCCTTTGAAAAGCTTTCCATTAATGGACTTAACCTTCTTGGGGAAAGGACTAGCCACTATCACATGAATCAAAGGTCTCTTATACCTTTGAGGGGTCACAAAGACAACAATGACATTCATCGATGCTTTTTCTTCACATGAGGATGTCAAGGAGGGTGACTCATCCTTTGCCCTCCTTTTTGGATGAGGTGCATCAAGCAAGTCATCTAAGACTTCATCCAGCATATCAACATCATCTTTTGAAAATGTCATATCAAAGGCATTAAACTCTAAGAGGAAAAGATCCAACATCTACATAATTCACATTGGGTTCACCAAAATGTAATGGATGGAATTTTCCACCTTGGGAAAGGGAAAGTTATCCATCTGATTGTCTCTTTGAATAAGCATAACACTAAACTAGGAGAAAAAAGAATTCTTTGGATCTATCCGAGAACTAAGACAAACCTCTAGCAAACTCTATAAGGTTCTGTAACCAAAGAAATAGCATGGTACACTAGTGTCTTAGGTGAATAGAACATAGAGCTAAACAAAGGTGTCTAGTTCTTACAGATAGAACACATAACAACAATAGAATTAACTAAACTACTAACTAGCTAACAAGATAACCAACTGGAAATGAATAAGTATAGAATGTACAGAATACAAGTGAAATAAATCTACTTAAACAAAAACATGAAGCAAAAAAGATAGGGTAAATGGGGAACCTAAGAGCCTCTCAGGTTCAAGATGCCAGCATGGTGCACATACGCCAACATGTTGTGTTGCCATTCGTATGTCCAAAAAGAAATGGCTCAAAGTTGAAGTGTTTGATCAAACCTACACCTACGCACATAGAAAAGGGGGAAAATGTTGGGGTTGTATAGAGGCCTGCCTCAATCAAACCCCCACTTAGGTGTTTCCACTGCCATAGATAGATAGATTAGTATAGATTGGAAAAATAGATAACTTGGAATAAATTAGTAAATTGGTAAATAGATGCAAAAAGAAATCTAATTCCTATTGCATGCAAATAAATATTGGAATATTGGTAAATACACTTATTAATGCAAAGGACTCATTGCATGAAAGTGAAATAGAGAGAGTAAGTTTTTAAATCAAACCCTCCATGATATTTGGCACAACGAGCATGATGAAGCCCACTTGGTAGATGAATTGATAAGAAGCCACCATGAGACCGGGAAGCTTGATGTTGGCATTGATATGTTTCTTTTGATGTTGATGTTGTATGAGTCAAGAGCTTTCCAAAGAGATATTTTTGAGAGAGCTTGAGAGAGCTTGAGAAAGTGAAAAGATCAAGAGCCAAGAACGCAAAGTGGGAACCCCTCCAAATAAGTTGGAAAGGGTTTTTAATTTGAAACAAGCACGGAGAGCCATTATGGCATGACATGGGCCAAAGGACACGCATCAATGGACATCTGAGTCACTGACACTATTTAAAATCAACCATTTTTTGAGATGTTAGTGCAGCACACAAATGTCCCCACGTCGTGCTTCCATCCATTGGGAAATAGATCCCAAAGGGCTCATAGGGCTAACAATAATCTTTGGGATGAAGGTCCTATGATGACAAAATATTGCAATTTTTATCCTAGGGTCATCATAAATGTGTTAGGCACAATACACAAGTGTCATAAATGCATTAGGGGGTGCTACAAGATCATGGAATGCTAGGAAAAAGATGATGAGGTTAACAATATTGAGAGAGAGAATGCTGCTTTGGAGAATGAGATGCAATCCTTTGTGATGAGACTATCTAAGGAAATTGAGGACCCAAAGAAGAATGAAGAGAATCTGGAGCAATCATTAAAGGAAAGAGTTTTTGAATGCTTTAGGCTTACCTATGAGAATGATTAGTTGAAGCTTGAGGTGATGCAATCAAAGAATAATGGTCAAGAACTTGAAAGACAGATTGCTACCTTGAAGGATGAACTTAATACTGCCAATGAATAAAAAGAAAAATTCAAAGCTAGTTTAGCAAGCCTTGATGAGATGATAGAAATTCAAAGACATGGAAAGGATATGCAAGGTCTAGGATTTAAGAAAGGTGAATCCTCTGGATCTAGACAAGGCAATGCTAAACTTGATCAAAAGAAGAGGAAGAATCCTCTGGTAAGACAATCTAATACTCATATATTTAATGGAAGATGTTTTACTTGCAACAAATTTGGTCATATGGCAAGTCAGTGCAAAAGTAGGATGAATAATGAAATGATGAACAACATGAATAATGTTCTTGCCTTTACTATTTAGTGTTGTTGCCATTAACAAAACCAGTAAATCCAAAGAATGGATATATTTGCTAAGATTTATTATTGATATCTAACACTGACTGGTGGAGTGGTACTGATGGAGTGTTGTATCTCAATAGAAAAGGTGATGACTTGTAAGCCACATGGAAGTAGCATAAGAGACAAGTGATCAAGGTTCAACTAGTTCAAGGGAAGATAGACTAAGATAACTAGTATGTTACTCAAGAAGATCGGTCTTGAGCTCAGATCTTCAAGTTGGTCATTATAAAGATAATGAAGTCACCAATGGTGACTTAGGCAAGAAGACTTGAGGTTGTATGCAAAATGGAACCTCATTGGCAAACAAGAGAAGAGACTTGATAGAAGCACTGCAAACTAGCATCAAGGAATGAACCAATAATGAAGAGCGTAGAGGTATACTAGTACACCAGTTAAGAAGAAGGAAGATAGGTGTTTTCCTAAAATCTCAGAGTGATGATTAGTTATTCAATTATGGTGGAAAGAGGTGAGTTGGTGAGCTTGTGACTATGCCAAACTAAAGGTTGGTAAAGTCAACTTTAGTCATCATGCAGTCAAGCCATGATCACTTGTGGATTTTCTAGTTCATATATAAAAGACTGAACTCGACCTAGAAGTCACTATTTTTGGGAGATGTGGTGGTAGAATTAGTTGAGCAGTTGGCAGAATTGTTGCAAGACACACAGAGAAAGAGTGGGAGATTTTGAATTTGAAATCCTCTGAAATTTGTGATTGCTTTGATTGAGGAAAAAACCTAAAGGTGATGACAGAAAGTGTATAAAGTATTTTTGAGTTCATTCAAAAATTCTTGATTGTAAAATTTGCAAAGAGAAGATCTCATGAAAGGCAATCCAAAGTGTAGATTAGAGTGAGAGGAATTGCTAAAAGATTTAGCTAAGCAGCGAGTGTATGAGGTAGATTGATAGAGTGCAGAGTTGAGGATCAGAGGACCAATAGAGTGCAGAGTCAAGGGTCAGAGGACTGGCAGAGTGCAGAGCTAAGGATCAGAGGACCAGCAAAGTGTAGAGCTGAGGATTAGAGGACTGATAGAGTGTAGAGCTGAGGGTCAGAGGACTGACAAAGTGCAGAGCTGAAGTTATAAGTAGAAAATCGGTGTTGTGTAGAGCAGACACAACCGGTACAAATAGAGCATGATTTTCATTGTGATTTGATCAAGCTATCAGTGGATACTCCAGCAGATCATCCTTATATTGATTTATAACCATTGCAACTTAAATCCCTGAACCAGGTGGACTTTAACATGTCCCTTTGTAAAATCCCTTAACCAAGTGACATCTTAATTGATGTTCCCAAGTCTTTTAACCAGGCTACCTTTAACAGGGCAAAGGCACTAACAAACTTTAAACAAAATCCCTTAACTAGGTGGCACTTAACGGTGTCTTTGTAATCTCCTAATAGGTATGGCTCTTTATCAAGTGTACTCCATAAGAGTACAAATTTTGTGAGTTCCTACTCACACCATGGTTTTCTCCCATTTGGGTTTCCACAAGATAAATCTTGGTGTCATTGTGCATCTTTTCTTGCATGCATATTCTTTTGTAGTAATTATTTATATTGATGAATATTAAGTTAGTGTAGACTTGAGTTAAAAGTTTTAATTGTGAAAAACTGGTAAAGTGTTGATTCACCTCTCCCCTCTCAGCACCAGTTAGGACTAAAAAATGGTATCAAAGCTTTGGTCCTTAGATTCAGAAGAGCCTAACAGCTTAAGGAAAGATCTAAGATGATATGAAAGGAGGTTCCTAAGTTCTCTAAGGAGAATTACCCCTTATGGTGGGGTAGAATGAAACTCTACCTAAGAACCCTAGGAGAAAATTACAAGAACCATGTACTCATAGAGTACAATAAACCTACAGGGGTTCTCACTCCAGATTAGATCAAAGAAAGGCAAAAAAACGCTGCTACTATGGATCTGATTGCTAGCACTCTATCTGACAATGAGTAGGCCAAGCTTCAAGATTTGAAAACAACCTTTCAGATGTGGAATAATTTGAAGACTATTTATGGAGGAGATCCTCATGTTCAAAAGGCTAAGGTAGACATGTTGAGAGGAAAATTTGATGAGATGAGGATGTAGGAAGGAGAAAATATAGAGTAGTATAGAAAAAGAATAAAGGATGTAGTAAACTCCATTAAAACTGGTGGAGGAAAGCTTGAAGAGGATGACGTGGTCAAAAAAATTCTGAGAACATTGCTACCACAATATGCCATAAGGGTTTCTGCAATTCAGGTTTTCAGATCCTTGGGAGCAATTAGTGTTTCACTTGATTCACTAATCGGTAAGATGATTGCCTTTGAACTGAGCAACTGTGATAATAGTGTACCAAATATTGATGTTGTTTTCAAATATTCCATGATGCATGCACCAACAAGGAGAAGAAAAGAAATTGGAAGTAGTTCTACTACAAGAACCAGTCATTTTCATGAAAGTGACAACCTCTTATCTGAAGAATGGGAACAAGATGAGATTGAAGCTCTACTAGCAAGAATATTTCCAAGAGGAAAAGGAAATTATAAAGGTAAACTACCCTTAAATTGCTTCTCTTGTAATAAGATGGGTCAAATTGCATCTAGATGTCCTGAAAATGATAGAGATATGAAAGATAATTTTATAAGCTATAAGGACAAGAGAAAGAAAGAGTGCTATCTTGTAGAAGAAGGAGTTACTGATGAAGAATCAAAAGGATTTGATGGAGATTGAATCATATTTGTGGTAGTAAAAGAAGATAACACAAAGAAAGATCATATGACATTGATTTCTAGTTCAAACTAGCATGGAGGTTGGGTAATTGACAGTGGTTGCAATCACCACATGATCGGTGATAGAAACAAATTCCTCAACATGGAGGATTGCAATGGAGGAACTGTGAGATTCAACAAGGATGCTCCTTATGAAGTAAAAGGTAAGGGATAGATATAGCCCTAAATGATAAAACAAATTATGAAGAGGTTTATAGGGTAGAAGGGATAAAATATAGTCTATTAAGTGTTGCACAACTTAACAATAAGGGTTACCAGTTAGAATTCAATGAAGGAATATGCAAAATAAATGACAAATTAGGAAGTCTGATTGCTATCGGTAAATAATCCAGAGGTAATATATTTCACCTAGACACCACCATAGGTAGTTGTCTAATGGAAAAGGTAGAAGACAATTGGTTGTGGCACAAAAGATTGTGTCATGTTAACTTTGATAGCATAGGAAAAGTTAGTAAAATGAAGTCTGTCAAAGGTATGCCTAATATTGTGAAACCTGATAATTATATGTGTAAAGAATGCCAACTAGGAAAGTTGATCGGGTCTAGTTTCAGCAGCAAATATTTCTCATCTGAAAATGTACTAGACTTAGTTCATATAGACCTGTGTGGTCCTATGAGAACTAAGATTTTCTATGGAGACCGGTATTTCATGTTGTTTGTAGATGACTTTTCAAGAATGATGTGGGTTGTATTCTTGAAAGAAAAATTTGAAGCCTTTCACATGTTTAATGTCTTCAAGGCTCGAGTAGAAAGAGGAACTGGCAAGAATCTAAAATGTCTAAGATCAGATAGAGGAGGAGAGTTCACCTCTCAAGATTGTATGAATTACTATGAAGAACAGGGGATTATGAGACAAATGCCTACACCTAGAACACCTCAGCATAATGGGGTTGTTGAAAGAAAGAACATAACTCTTATTGATTGGTTTGGACTCTGATGTTACAAAAGGATATCCCACATATCTTCTAGAGAGAAGCATTAAGCACTATTGTGTACACCTTGAACTGGATACAGGTGAAGAAAGGGACAAATAAAATTCCCTATAAATTATGGTGTGGATACTCACCCAATGTCTTCTATTTCAAAGTATTTGGAAGCAGGTGCTATATCAAGAGGGATGAGTACCCTAGAAAGTGTGATCCTAAGAGTGATGAAGGAACCTTCTTAGGTTTCTCCACAAAGAGTAAAGTATGTCGATGTTTGAACAAAAGGACCGGTAAGATTGTGGAGAGTGAAAATGTTAGAGTAGATGAGTTCTCTGAGAAGAATGAACATGATAGCAAGAGTGAACCAAAGGATTATAAAGGGTTTGAGTACACTATACTGGTGAAACCTTCCAAAGAGAATCTCATTGAAGTGGAAAATGAAGAATTTTGTGAAGTATAACCTGCTCAACTGGTAGACGAATCTCCAAGAAATGATTTGGTACTAGCAAAGTATGTCAGAAACAATCAATCTGCTAAAAATATCATTAGTGACAAAGATGCAAGAGTATTGACCAGAAGAAGAGAAAGAGAAAATGCTTATCTGCTCTCCATAATTGAGCCCAAAATAGTAAAGGAGGCTCTAAAATATGATGACTGGATCAAAGCCCTAGAGGAGGAACTAGAGAAGATTGAGAAAAATAAAACTTAGACTCTAGTGCCCAGACTGGAAAACAAAAATGTAATAGGTACCAAAAGGGTGTTTAGAAACAAAATAGATGAAACTGGTCAAGTGGTAAGAAACAAAGAAAGATTAGTCTAC
Organism: Cryptomeria japonica; assembly: GCF_030272615.1. Lineage (NCBI taxonomy): Eukaryota > Viridiplantae > Streptophyta > Pinopsida > Cupressales > Cupressaceae > Cryptomeria > Cryptomeria japonica. The sequence goes on from NC_081411.1 coordinate 118,924,532, forward strand.
AAAGGCCATGCTCAAGAAGAAGGTTTGGACTATGGTGAAACCTTTTCATCGGTGGCCAAGCTAGAAGGGGTCAAAATGTTGCTGGCCTATGCTTCTTACAAAATTTTTAAAGTTTACCAAATAGATGTCACTTCAACATTCTTGAATGGTGTTTTAGAGGAAGAAGTATACATAGAGAGACTGGAATGGTTTGCATCACAAGATGGAAGAAATATGGTATGCAAGTTGAAGAAGGCTCTATATGAGCTAAAAAATGTGCCAAGAGCTTGGTATGAAAGGCTACAGTCATATCTATTAAGCATAGGGCTCAAGAGAACCAGTGATAATAATAACCTGTATTTGAAGATCAGAGATGAAATAAAACATCTAACTATTGAAATCTCTGTGGATGAAATCATCTTTGGAGGAGATGATGAGATGAGCAAAGGTTTTACAAAACAAATGAACAAAGAATTTGAGATGTCCATGATGTTAGGTCCCGAAGACAACTGAGAGGGGGGGTGAATCAGTTGTCAAATAAATTCAAACTAAAAACTTATTAACCAACTTAATGCTTAATACCGGTAAACCAGTTAAGTATGCCGATAGACAGTGTTAACAGTAAATTGCTATACCAATAAGGATTAATGCATGAAACATAAACATAAAGTCATCCACAACACATGACACCAGTATTTGAATGTGGAAACCTTGTAAGGGGAAAAACCACGATGGGAAACCTTACCCACAATCAAATGATACTACTGCAGATAGTAAGTGTACATAAATGGTGTCTGCACATGCAGAAAGGCCAACAACCTAGAGCTCACTACTCAATCACAAAATGGGAGTCACATTGACTACAGTTGGATGGTTAAATCCAATAAGAATGTACTGCACAAAATAGCATCTTCATATGCTTGAATCAGTACTGGTGTAATACTGATATGCTTCTACAAAAACCTAACTTTACCTTCAAATGATGTCTTTGTGTATATCCCTTCTTGATCTCGCATATACCTTCACTTAATTCTTTTTCACATTTCACACTTGATCTTACAAATAAGATCTTACATTTATACCATACCCTAAGACCAATTTTAGTAGGTCGGCTCTACAAGATATTACAATAAAAACATTTTACATACAAAATAATATCTGATGCAATAACTGATTGAACATGTCGGCTTAATTCATTTACAACAATAATAAATCATCTCCATAGCGTGCCATGCTGATCTGGAAAAGATAAACCTGCTGGTGTAACCCTAGTTAACCTAGACCTATTTGCCAGTAAAAAAAAATGCAAATATGAATATACCAATGATTATTTCTTTAAAATAGAATGTCCACATGATTTCTTCATCATTACCAAGTGTCTTCCATACCATTTTAGGTACCGATGAACAATATATCCTACTGGTGAACCATATGCCAGTAACTATTGCATAGTTTACTGCTTGTCGGTGAATGTTGCTAGATCTCCAAAGTAGGTGTATTAGTAGGTGTTGACATCAATGACAAAACCATACCAAAATACCAACAATCTCCCCCTTTGGCATTTATGGCAACACAAGATGTAAAAACCATCAAAGTGCCAAAATAGAAATGCCAAATACAAAAACCAAAATCTCCATATCTCCCTCTGGGAGTAACAATACCAATTTCTCATACCAATTTCTCCTTAAATGTGTTTTACAAAATCTCTCCCCAAAAGGATAATGTGTTTTTCCATAGATATCTCTCCCCCTTTGACATCAAATGCCAAAGTCACAAAAGGTCAAGTTTATACAAAATACCAATCAATTCAATATACCAACTACTCCCCCTGAGAAGTAGCTTCCTCATCAAATACCGGAATAAATGATTTGTTCATTTAATCATGCCGGTTGATGATAATCATCAACTGTCTAAGTCTCTACCAATTGTGGTATGACTCCAAGCTAATCTCTCAGATACTAAAAAGTCTCCTTAAGAAAAGGTTTTGTGAAAATATCGGCAAGTTGTTCTTTAGTATTCACATAAACTAGTTTTATCTCCTTTTCTTCAACCTTTTCCCTTAGAAAATTTAGTTTCATAGAAACATGTTTTGTTTTAGAATGTAATACCGGATTCTTAGATATATAAATTGTTGCAGTGTTATCACAATATATAGTAATAAGTTCTTTGCATTTTACCTTTATGTCTTTCAACATTTGCTTAAGCCATAATACCTATGTACAGTTTGTTCTTGCTACAACATATTCTGATTCTGCTATTGATAAAGATGTACAACTCTATTTCTTACTCAACCAAGAAACTAATCTCTTTCCAAGAAAGAATGCTCCTCCAGTGGTTCTTTTTCTATCATCTACATCTCCTGCCCAATTTGCATTTGTGTATGCACATAGATCAAATTTTTCATCTTTAGGATACCATAATCCAATATTTGTTGTGCCTTGTAAGTACCGAAAAATCCTTTTTACTGCTAATTCATGATTTTCCCTAGGATTACTCTGAAATATAGAAACAATACATACTGCATTCATAATATCAGGCCTGGTTTGTGTCAAATATAGTAAACCTCCTATCATAGATTTGTATCTAGTTGGATTAACAGGTGTAGATTCATCCCTTTGAGATAATTTGTCATTTGTAGTCATAAGTGTGCTTACTGGTTTAGGGTTCTCCATCCCAAATTTCTTTAGTATTTCTTTCAAGTACTTGGATTGACTCAAAAATATACCTTTATCAGTTTGAGAAATTTGCAAACCTAAAAAGAATTTTATTTCTCCAGTCATAGACATTTCAAATTCTTGCTGCATTTCAAGAGAAAATTCCTTACATAATCCACCTTCACCTCCAAAGATTATATCATCAACAAATACTTCAATAATCAAGATGTCATCATTAGTTACTTTGTAATATAAATTGCTATCTGCATTTCCTTTAGTAAAACCAATCTTCAAAAGATACTTACCCAACCTTGCATACCAAGCTCTTGGGGCTCATTTCAATCCATGTAGAGCTTTTCTTAACCTGCAAACCATATCATTGTCATCTGTCAAAGAAAATCCATCAGGTTGTTCAATATATACTTCTTCTTCAAGATCTCCATTTAAAAATGCACATTTAATATCCATTTGATAAACTTTGTAATCCTTGTGAGCTACAAAAGCCAAAAATAATCTAACTGCCTCAATTCTGGCTACCAGTGCAAAGGTTTCATTGTAATCAACTCCTTCTTTCTGAGAATATCCCTTACACACTAGTCTTGCTTTGTTTCTAACAACCTTACCATCTTCATTAAGTTTGTTTCTAAATACCCATTTAGTTCCAATTACATTTTTATCTTTAGGTCGGCGAACTAATGTCCAAGTATTATTCTTCTCAATTTGTCCTAATTCTTCTTCCATAGCTTTAATCCAAAATTTATCTTCTCATGCCTCATTAATAGATGATGGTTCAATTTGAGAAATAAGACATACCTCTTCATTTTCAAATCTTCCTCTTGTCATAACTCCTTTAAATTTGTTTCCAATTATCTGATCTTCAGAATGATTCAATCTTACATATCGGGGTGTCTTGGTTTGCTGTTGTTCTTCAATTATTGTGGAATCTTCTGATGATACCGGGGTAACTGGATCTTCATTCTATACCAATGGATTCAGTATAGGTTCATTTGTCACAATTTCTATTGCCGGTTTAGAGTCTATATACCTTGAAGTTCCTCTTAATTGTTCATCAATCTTTACATTTGTACTCTCAACAATTTTTTGCAATCTTTTATTAAAACATCTATACGCCTTTCTCTTAGATGAATAACCAAGAAATATTCCTTCATCACTTCTAGGATCAAATTTGCCAATATACTCATCTCTTCTAATATAACATTTACTTCCAAAAATTCTAAAATACTTAAGAGTAGGAGTATTACCAAACCATAGTTCATGAGGGGTCTTACTGGTTTCACCTTTGATGTGAACTTTGTTGAATGTATAGACAGTAGTGCTAACTGCTTCTCTCCAATACACATGTGGTAGATTTTCTTATGATAGCATACTTCTATCTATATCCAAGATAGTTCTATTTTTCCTTTCAACAACTCCATTCTACTGTGGTGTCTGAGGTGCTGATAACTGTCTTTTGATTCCATTCACTTCATAGAATGTATTAAAGTCCTTAGATGTGAATTCTCCTCCTTGATCTGATCTTAAACATTTGATTTTCTTACCGGTTTCATTTTCAACCATTGCTTTGAATAGTTTGAACTTACCAAGTGCTTCTGATTTTTCTCTGAGAAAAGTAACCCAACACATTCTAGAATAATCATCAATATTTAGCATGAAATATCTATCACCTTGTAAGCTTCTAGTTCTAGCTAGACCACATAAATCAATGTGAATTAAGTCAAGAGCATTATTGGATTTTTCTGGAATACTTTTGAAACTAGCTCTAACTTGTCTTCCAAATTGACATTCCTTACAAATTGTATTCTGAGGTTTCACAATTTTAGGTAGATCTCTAACTACCTTAGAAGTATTGATTTTTACCCTGCAATCAAAATTTACATGACATGGTCTCTTATGCCATAACCAACTTTCATCTATATGTGCAATTAAGCATGCCTTTTCACTGTTACTCAAATGAAAGATATTGCCTCTAGTCTGATTACTGGTTGCAATTTCCAAACTAGTTCTATTCATGATTTTGCATTTTCCATTTTCAAATTATAGCTGAAATCCCTTCTCAACTAATTGACCAACACTTAAAATATTATGCTTTAATCCTTCAACATAGTAGACATTGTCAGTGTTATGTTTACCATCAAGAGATATTAAACCTTTACCTTTGATTGAATAGGCTTTGTCATCTCCAAATCTTACTAAACCTCCATTGTATTCTTGAAAGTTCAAGAATTTACCTTTGTCTCCAGTGATATGATGTGAGCATCCTGAGTTAATAATCCATTCATCCTTTGTTTCAACTTTAGCTACTAGGGCTTGTTCTACCGGTTGAGCAGTAGGTGCCAGTTGATCTTCTATTATAGCAACAAAAACCCATCCATTGTCTCCTGGATCCTCATCAAAATCATCAGTCACACCTTCATCAACAATGTAACAAGATTTGTCTTTGTTCTTTTTAAATCTATTGTAGACACCTAAAAATGGTCAACGCTTGCGGAGTCATACTTTAACATTTGCTCATTGCCTCATTTTAGGTTTTTGTGTCGCATTAACATTTCTCCTATGTCATGCACTTGGTTTTTATCATATGCGAGCATCAAGTCCTTCTTCTACATTCCTCATTTTTATCACTTTTGAATTTGGTCTTGTCGACAACGCTATCTAGTCATAATTTTGATCGATCTTCTCCTATCGCATCAATGTGCATGCTAATTTGTCATCATTTTTGACATCGTCAATCCTAATTAGGGCTTTGTCCTCTTGTCAATCTTGTCATCATATGATCAATTTGTTATTGATCATTATCATTTTCAATCTTGTCATCATGCGGTCGATTTGACATCGATTCCTGTCTTTTGATCAATTTGTCATCAATCTTGTCGTCTTGTGATCGATTTGTCATCGATCGTCATCTTTCTCAATCGTGTCAATTTGGATCAATTTTTCATTGTTCCTCGTCAATTGGCGCATTCATCAATCAAATCTTTTATCAAGTCAAAATCATGATTAAATCGAATTGACATCAATTATCCTTTGTCAAGACCTAATTGTCATTCTTGCATTTTCTAATTCATTTAACTATGTTTGTCATTTCTCCCTCTAGGTTAAATAATTTATTTATTTATCCTAGGTCTTCGTGTCACAACTAAATGTTTAATTTAATTGGCTAATTATTCCTCTTTTTGTGAATTAATTAATAAATGACAAATTATTAATTGATTTACTTAATTTCTCCTAATTTCCTAATTTTTCATGAATTTCTAAATTCCCTCTTTATGAATTAATTAATAATTAATTCACTAAATTCCTAATTTCCTCATTCCCTAATTCCTATTTTTCAATTTTCTAATTCCTAATTTCAATTTCCTCCTATTTTTGTGAATTAATTAATGAATAACAAATTATTAATTAATTTACCTAATTTTCATCAATTCTTTAATTTCTGAGTCATTATTTCCAATTTAATTTTCTAATTTCTCCTAAATTCCTAAATGTCTATTTCTATTTCAAAATCTTGTCATAAATCCTTGCATAGAAATTTGTCATAATTTGTCATAAATTGTCATAAATCCTTGCATAGGAATTTGTCATAGACATGTCATAATTTTGCTATACTCCATTCAAATCAGTATCATGCTAATTTGATCATTTCTCCAATTTATCTATAAATTGGATGAATTTCTTCAATCTCAATCTAATAATCACTTGTTTTTGAATTACTTTGTCGAATCAATCACGCTTCAAGTACTCTTGAGCAATCATCTTGTCTACTTGCTTTCATATCATGATCATGCACTAGTAGGTGAGATCCACAACAAAGCTATTTTGAGAAGAAAGAAGGACAATGGAGCCACATGAAGGAGCATTCAAGTCTGCATATGGTTTGCATAATCTTTCATTTTTGAATGTTTCATTTTCATGTCTCTATTGAATGTGTTTAGGATAGATCATTGCATTTTAAGCTTTCGTGATTGAGCTAATGATTAATTTTTATATTGTTTGTGATGATTCCCTATTTCCTAACATACATTAATTGGTGAACCCAACATGAACACTAACCATCTAACCCCTTAACTGTGTTTTTGAGTGCTTTCAAGTTGATTTGCAGGCCAAAAACCCAAAAATAGGGTCGTGCAGGGTGTTCTGGGGACTTTTGCGCCTGTGTGAAGCAACTTGCACCTATGTTGAAGACATTATGCACTTGTGTCAGACATTCTGTGCTTGTGTCATGCATTCTGCGCCTATGTCCTGAGTTTTGCGCTTGTGTAAAAGTCCAAAGCAGAGGTAAAAATGCAGTGTTTTACTTGAAATTGTCTTGTTTTTTGCATGCTATTTTCTATTTTTTGGTTTTTGGTACTAATTATCTGTGCAGAATCTTGGCATACGCATGGCAAAGACAACAAATCAAACTACTAACATGTTTTATGTAGATTCGATAGCCAAAGAATAAACACCTCAAACTTCTAACTTGGGTTTTGCAGGTTGCCTTGGAGAAACAACTAAACTTTGTGTTTGACATTAATGTTTTAGGCACCTAGTGATTTCTAATAGGTTGGAATGAACATGTTTTTTCTTTGGTTGTTAAGTGTGACATCGGAGTAGGAGAGTATGCTCTCATCCTTCTTAGGGTGATCAGAAATTTAGATCTTTGATACCATGCTCGTGTCTTTGATTGTGTGTCACCTTTAGAGGGCCTGCCTTCCCGACCATTTGCTTTTGCAAGCAAGTGATAATTGTGAGAAGGGAATGACCCAAAGTGAGTACGGCTAGAATACCTTGGCATTCTAACTCACTATAAACAAATACCTAATGAGCGAAAGCTTTGAAGGAAGGGTTACATGGGAATTGTAGTTACTTGGGAAGTGATGACCCTTGGACTCTTTCTCATATCAACATCTAAGTAGGACCTCATGGTCTAAATCATGCTTGTGCGACTACATTTGTTTGGTATCTTGGTGGGCTTAATGTCTCAATCATGCTTGCGTGACATCAAGGAGTAACACTTAACAGAAATCCTTACTAAACACCTTGTTTTTAGAGGCCAAAAACCCTTCTAGTTGCTTGAGAAGGACAAATTCGGATACTTGGAAGAGATACTAAGTTCATCATGGGGAGATTTCCATGGGGACTAATGCTTGGCTGCCTTGAGAAGTGAGTGCCGTGGAGGGGAGCCCGTGGGGTCAAGCATCTATGTATTCTCCTTGAATCCCATAATGAGTCTACCTCTCAAGTACCTAATGTCCTTGCCTACCATAAGAAATGTATGAATGAGCATGACTATCTTGAGTCTAAGTGGAAATATCTTGTCTTCTTTGATTGTCAAAAGTTGAAATTGTATCTCATTTCAAAAGCAAGACAAATTGATTCCAAACAAGGTGCAATACAAGAACATTTCATCCAACAAAGTTCAAAAGTTTTCAAACATGGTTGCCAAACATTTGTCAAAATCTTGTCTCAACATTCATGTCACTTAGGTTTAGGCTCATCCTAGGTTTGCATTTTGTAAGATCATTGTCAAGGTTAAGTTTCATCTAAGTCATATTCCTTTGCATATCAATAAGGGTCATCCATTTGCATATGTCCTCTTGCATTAGAGTAATACCATTGTCATACATTCATATTTGCATACCCTAGGTCTCTTCATTAAGCTTAGGTCATTATCATATCATATTAGGGTCATTTGCATAGTAATTGTCCCTTTGCATATAGTGTCAAAACTAGGTTTTGTCATACTTGAGTAATGCAAATCTTTGATAAACCCTAAGTTATTGTTAAGAAGTCTAGACCTTATCAAACCTTTTGTCCTTTTGTCATCAATATCATTTTGTCAAACCTAGCTTAGTATCCAAGCATATAGGGGAGACATTGTCATTTTGTCCTTTTGTCACTTGGTCCTTTTGTCCTTTGAGGTCTAGACATCATTTCAATTTCTCAAGGGTCTCTTTTTAGATTTGCATTTCAAAAGTTTGTCAAAATCTTCAAAACCACCAAAAAACATAGGTTGCATTCTAGCCATAGATTTGCATCTTCATTTATTTAGGTTGCATTTAGTTGCATATTATACATTATCCTTGAAAACTTCCAAAAAAAAAAAAATATTGCATTTGCATAGTGACATGTCTATTGAAACAAGGTTCCAAGCACCAATGATGCAACAAAGTTTGACATATCAACTGACAATACAATCACAATTATATCCAACCCAACAACAAAGCAACTTCGATCAAACTTTTCATGATGAAACAAGTCTCCAAATACAAAAACTAGAGGAGAAACTAGCTCAAGAAAATGAGATTTTGGAACAAAGAGTGAAAAACATTGAGAAGAATAGATCACAAATATCCAAAATGTTTCAAAAAATTCCAGGTCGAAATCCAAAGATTGAGCCAATTGATGTAAGATCTCTTCTTGAACGATCAGACATACTAGCTCTCCTCTCACCAATAGAGATGATGAAACAATTTCAAGAAAAGAGACAACATCAATTTCAACATTATGTGCCTCTACAACAAGAACAAGAAGGTGTTTACTATCAATCAGATTTTCAACCATCACAATCAATGGTTCAACCAATGGTCCAATTTCAACAATATGTCCACCCAACTATACAATGTCAACAAATGGTTCAACCAATGGTGGAATATCAATGTCAACAACCACAAATAAACATTCAAAAACAAAGGTTGCAGCACACACCAACCCAAGTTTCAAACATGTCAGAACAATTGAACCTAGTCCAATATCAAAACATGACATCAAACCAAAAACAAGTTCAAATTCCAAATACAACTATGTCAAAACCTCGAAAGAAAGGTGGCTTTATTGCAATGATCTTAAGGAAATTACCAAGTGAGTTTATTAAGGAAGATCAAGATAATACACTTATGGCTAGCAATGCCTCATCCCCTCGCAAGCAAATTGACTCTCCAGTGGCATCTATCCCTACACCTTTAGAAGTTTCACAAGAACCTTCCATATTGTCCTCATCAAACAATACACCCAAGGATGCAATTATCCAAGAGCTATCCATAATTGATTGCCAAGATAATCCAATTCATGATGCACATCCTTGTCATGTTTCAGAAATACAAGACCCAATGCTACCATGCACTTTATTGCCATTACCTATTTTAGAGGACCCCATTCGAAGTCCCTCTTCCTCATGTTCAAGCATTGATTCCTTGCCAGAATCCATGACAAATGTTCAAAGTGCATTTCCTTCAAGCCAAACCATTGATCCCTTGTCAAAATACCGCATGCATATCCAAAGTCCAACCCCATGTCAAGAGGATAAATTAGAGCATGAAGAAACGTGTCCTAAAGAAAATCAAGATAAAGATCCTGAAACCTTATCATCCCATCCAATTGTTGACTAGGACCCCATGTTCCCACACACTCATGATGATTCCCCTATTCTTGTCCATCCTATCCAAAGTCCTATTGACACTCCATTCCCTGAGCAAGATCAAGATATTCCAGTCCATCCAGTCCCAAACAATCCCATTCCATTTCATGAACATGATGTCCTTTCAAATCCCATTGGCATTCCACTTCCTCAGAAAGATCAAGATATCCTTTCCATCCTTTCCGATGATCCCATTAAAAGTCAAGAGCAAAGCACCTTTAAAGAGGATTCCAATGATCTTCCTCCTTGTCAAGATCAAATCATTCCTTTAAATCCTCCACAAGATCCTTTTGTTCCTCCATCTCCACATCCTAATCCAGCATATACACTCCAAGATCTCATTCCTTTTGATGATCCCATTATCTCTCCCATTCCATCGCTTGAAGAATCTGTCATTGAACCATGTCCACTACATGATCCTAATCCCCTTCATGATTCTAATGTGTCAGTGCAAGATGGTCATGAACCCTCGACATGCCTAATGGGTTCTTCCACTTTGGTGCAATCTAATCCACTTCAAGATCTCATTATTTCTCTCATATCATATCCACCTCATAATGGACTCGTGTCTTCTTCCCAAAGCAAAGAGTATCCTATTAGTCAAAATATTGATAAAGGCAAAGGGGTAGACCTTCACAAGAAAGAACCCCTTCATATCAAAGAGTATACTAATGGTCATGGCTACAGAGCTCACACTCAAGGTGTTGTTATCCCTTCAAAGTCAAAATCCAAATGTCCACCTTCCCCATCATCGCTTCCATGCATTCTAGGTCCCTATATCCCTTCATCCTCTATGCAAGGTCAACAAAGGCACACATCCTTGAGTAAATTTCATCAATCACAAAGAACTCCATTTCATTCATATCCATCCATGCATTCCATTCCCCCTCCAAAAAATTTGGATGCCAAGTATAAGCATCATAAGTCTAGCAATCCACTTGTATTCAAAGATCAACATGTCCAATCTAATCGACATGTCAAAACAAAGAACAATATGATCTATAAAGAAAAAGAAAAATCCAAAAGGCCACAAAGGCCCACTGAGCAAAATAAAGCAAAGTCAAAATATATATGGGTTCCTAAATCCCTTGTGCAAGCAATGCACTCCAAGGAACCACAAAAGCATGAAAAATCAAAAACCATGTGGATCCCTAAGTGGCTCCTTGAAGCACAAAAGCCTAAAGAAACATCAAAATTGGCATCTACAATTGCTATTCCTCCATCCAAACCTTCCAAGTCTATTTCTCCACCTTCTTCATCTATTTTGGGCCCTTATGTCCCAAAATCCCAAGCTATTCCTTCATCAAAATCTCAATATCCAAAATACATTTTTCCTCTGTCAGTCCATCACCCCTCAAGGTGTGTGGCAATGTCGATCTTGCCTACATCTCCATCCAGTGAAGCCCAATTCTTCCAGTATCCTATCTATTATGCAATGCATATTTTCCATCCTTCCATCCCTTTGGTCCAATCCTTTGCATAAATCCTCGCCTTAGTTTCATCTCATTTTCCATGTCCTTATCCTACCAACGTCTTTGAGCATACTTTTAAAGTTCATGGTCCATTTTTTTCAAGGCTACTATCCAAACAAAAAAAGATGCTTGAGTCCTTCTTCCATCCCCTATCATGTGTCCATCTTCTCTTGAAAAAGTCAAAATACAAAAAAAAAAAAGACAAAAGAAAAGAAAAAAAAGTAAAGCAAAAATAATTCGTCCACTGGTGAAAACCTGGCAAACAGGCACCTTGGGCAAGTACCATGATGAAAACCTGGCAAACAGGCGTCATGCGTAATTTATGAACTTCTTGCACACTACACTTGGGCGCAAGTTTCCTCCTTCATTATCCTATCATACCATGTCATTACCCTTCATATCCTATTGTCCCTCATGTCCAGTTTCCCTTTCCACCTTTGATCTTGACAAGGTTGATGATCTTCATGAGCATCATGCATCTTGTTTGCAGCTTTTAGTCTATCATAGCTTTTGGTTTTTATCCATTTGCTTCTTACACCCTTTCATCCATATTCCCTAGCTTATTGCAACTTTTTGCCACTATCCCATATCCTATCTCGACCTTCAATCCATGTCCATTATCCATTCTTGGTCTTGCTTATCCTATCCATATCTTATCACTATCCATACACTCTTTTTCATTCTTTGATCTTGATCTGACATAAGGACGCAAAATTTAAACATGGTTTCAAAACCTCTTGACATGTCCCTCATGTTGTGTTCCTGCTTTACATTGTCATATCCAGTCTCTTGTCCCATCATGTAGTAGCCCTTGAAAATTGCATCCGTATTGTCTCCATGATAAAAGGCCTTTGTCTTCCCTCTATCCACCATCATTTCAGAAAGCCTATTTATCCATTTGTCATATTCCTTGCCTTGCTAGACACTAGGGGCAAAATTTGAAAAAATCATAAAAATTGAATAATGTCCTGAAAAAAGTCTTAAAAATAAAAAAATGTCCTGAAATAATGCAAAAAAAATTGAAAAATGTCCTGAAATAATTCAAAAAATTGAATAATGTCCTGAAAAAATCATAAAAATTGCAATAATGTCCTGAAAAAATCCAAAAAAATTAAAATGTCTAGAAAAAATCATACAAATCAAATAATGTCCTGAAAAAATTCCTAAAAAGTCATATAAAGTCCTGAAAAAATGAACACAAAGAAATTGTAAAACTCAAAAAGCAAAACAAAAAACAAAAACAAAAATAAATCCCCTTTGAGCATCGACAGCTCGCTGAGCATACATCCAATGACAATTAATTCAATACTAAGCTTTAATGAAATCATGCATCAACAGATGAACTTGTCAATCAAATCAAACATTCAAACTGATTAAAATTGTCTTATCAATCGAACATCAATATCAAAATCATTTGTCCATGTTCCTATTATCATGGGTCTTATACAGGGTGTGGTATACTCAAAACCAAATTGTGTCCTGTCTTAGATGGGGTACCACATGTCCTGAAACCAGACAGCATGATCATCCTATCAACACTTTCAACTTTTGACAATGAAGATCAAGATGTTTGTTTGATTTGCTTGAATTTGTGAGTCTTATCTTTTTATTGATTTATCTTCAATCATGTTCCTATGTTGCTCGATGATGTCACTGATTGATTTAGAGTGACAGGGATGGTTCATGGTCCCTTTATTTCTTTTTGTTGTGATTATCATTTGTCTATGATGTGTCTATCTTTTGCAAAAAGGGGTTGCATTTTAGCTCTGGCCTTCAATGCCATGATGCTACGCATCCATTTTGCTACATAAAAATAAAGGTTCTCACCTACAAAGTGCATTACTAAAAGCAAATTTTTCTTCGTCTCTAACTGTCCTCTGTCTCATTTCTTCTTACTAACATTTCTTCCATTAGTTCGGATAGTCAGTTCGGTCTAGTGCTCCAATCTCCACACACATCAGTTGCATCTTGCATTCATTGGTTAGTACATTTGCATTATATCAAACATTACATTGAGTATCGTATCCAGCATTTTACCCATTTCATATTATAAATGCATCAAAAATACATAAAAATATATCCATACATGTTCATAAATAGTGTATAAGCCATCCATACATGAAAAATAACCAACACATTGCATCCCATCATATCGATGCATATCATATCACATATCACAATATTATCGGAGTACAAAATCAGACTATCTGTCCTAAGTATGGCCCGCAGGCTAACTACAAAATGTCAAACTACATCATGTCCATTGTCTATCCTAAGGAGCACGTGCCTCTATCACTGGGTGCTCCCTCTGACCTCCTCATCCCTACCATGTCTTGTGGATGATGTCCCTCCTGGTCCTGGCTGTGGTGGTCTCATAGGTCCACTCACCCCCATGCTGCTCAATGATCTCCGAGAGCGTGCCCTGCTCTCTGTCCTTGATTGTGCCTGATATGAAGCTGCTCTCTGCTCTGGTGGAACGGCACCCTCATATAATGTCCTCCAATGGTGTATCTCCTCTCTGGTCTCCACCAGCATCTGTGCCATCTCCCGTGCACTGGCATCCCTAATCGACCCAATGAACTCAGCGACTCTCTGTTCCTCTTGCCGTGCCTAAGCTATTGCTGTATCTCGAGCCATTGTGAGTCTAGCTATCTCCACTCTGAACTGATCTTCCTGTCTCTCCAATGTTGCAATGTGATCCTGCTGACTCGCTATGGTAGCCCTGCACATCTCCATCTCCTCTGTCCTAGCTGTCTCCGGCTCTATGGGTATGTCTTGCAATGCCTCCTGATCCCCTAAATCTGGCCCATCATCACCATCCCCACCATCATTTCTATCCTCGTCATCCCCCTCATCCTCATCATCCCCCTCATCATCCTCATCTCCCTCCTCTCTTGTGAGTGGGAAGTCCTCCTGTCTCCTCGATACTGGAATGTCCGGATCTGTCAATGGCACTGGCCGTCACTGTGCAAACCATATCTCATACTCCTCTGTCGTCTCGACATCTACCACATCTGACCTCCAATCCCACTATCTCTACTGTAGCTATGCAAAGTTGGCATATGCTAAGTGTGGCTGAATCATACTCCCCCACTGACTCATCTCTCTGTGAGATCAGGCAAAGCATGCAGTCCTCCTAGGTACATCCTGCCTCTCTCCAAACTATCATCTGACTCTCTCTGGCAGGTACATCTCAATCACTCTCTAGCGATTCACTGGTCGCCCAATCAAGTACCTCTCCTGTCGGCAATATGGTAGCTCATCATGATCATCTGACCATCCAGGGCAATCAAGATATGGCTCCATGTGAACTCTCTCAGTCTGTCTAGCTCATGTCGCCAGTATAATATGTATCCAAATGGACCCTGTCTCAGTGCTCCTCCATAGCAGTATACATACGGTTGGTGTGGTACAACCTGTCTCTCTGTAATCAGTTGACATATGGCTATGTGCTCAAATGCCCATACCTAAAGCAATGTGACTCCACAGTTCAAAGTCTAAACTCCCTGATACGCTATCTAATGCAGCTGAAAATATAGCATAGCAAGCATACATGGTCCCCATGCGTACACTGTACCCTCTATCACCATCCGCTCTAGCACTCTTCCCCAGCCAATAGGGAATCCATGTCCTCATCTGTCACCTACTAGTAAACATGCTATCACAACTGCTATCACCACATATCGTCAGTCATACTCGACAGCCATGCTCTCCCAACCGATCTCCCTCTCGACGATGTCTAGATCATCTGTGTCACACTCAAATAGCCTACATAACGTGTCTCTCCCTGTCACTAGGTCATACTCTATCATCTCCCCATGAATTGGAATGCGGAGGATGTGCCATACATCCTCTAGAGTCACAGTCGCCTCGCCAGTCGCCAAATGGAATGAAGAGGTCTCTGAATGCCATTGCTCAGCCAATGCGGTAAGAAATCCTGTGTTTGCCCTAATCTCGGGCATGAATGTGATGTAATATATGCCAAGTCCTACTAATGTATCTCTGTCTGTGCTCCTGAGTCTATGTCGTAGCATGAAATAGTCCGGTCGGTTCTCCCATGTGATCAACGGATACTGTCGACTCTGCATCACAATTGGGGCATATTTTTGTCAGTTTTAGGGTTTTCTCCTATGGGTTTCCTTTCCTCATTTTCATGTCCAAATTAGGGTTTTTTTCATCTAATCTGACCTATCCTACCCTTATCCCCCCTTTTCGGATCATTTGCATGTCATTTTGACCAAAATTAGGTTTACATTGCACAATTGTGCCTGTGTCAAGGAACCTGTGCCTGTGTTAGGTAACCTGCACTTGTGTCTCCCTACACAAGTGCAGAAGGCCCTACACAAGCGTAGGATTCACCCTACACAAGCGCAGGAGTCCTTTTTGGCATCCCCTGTGGGCCCTACAATGTCTCGCAAGCAATCAAAATTCATGAAATTGAAAACATGGGTTTTTGAGATCCATACCGCTGCTCCTGCATCGTCTAGTCATCTAAATGTGTGTACACGTTCCCCAAGGTGATCTGCCATTGGAATGTTTGCCATCTATCTGCAAGTGTCCTTGTCCAGAGAAACAAATCCTCCTCTTTGGCTAGTGCAAATGAGCAATTTTCACCCTCTTGGTCCCATTTATAGATCTTTGTTAGTGCATAGATGGATGTGCACCTTCTCCATCTTATGTGGGTCGCGATCTTGTGCACCTTAAATTGCTTGTCCTTCACGCATCCGATCTCTGATTGTCCGTCCGTTCGATCCTATCATTTTTATCGATCAATTGGCCTCTTTTCTGGATATTTCCGACCAATTCCTCGAGGGGGCATGCATATGTCATTATCATTGTCATTGTCTGGGGCATTTTCATTACTGTTCTTTGAAACAATGCTTAAAATTGCATTGTCTCAAAGAGGGGCAAAATGTAGACACCTAAAAATGGTCAACGCTTGCGGAGTCATACTTTAACATTTGCGCATTGCCTCATTTTAGGTTTTTGCGTCGCATTAACATTTCTCCTATGTCACGCACTTGGTTTTTATCATATGCGAGCATCGAGTCCTTCTTCTACATTCCTCATTTTTATCACTTTTGAATTTGGTCTTGTCGACAATGCTATCCAGTCATAATTTTGATCGATCTTCTCCTATCGCATCAATGTGCGTGCTAATTTGTCATCATTTTGGACATCGTCAATCCTAATTAGGGTTTTGTCCTCTTGTCAATCTTTTCATCATACGATCGATTTGTTATCGATCATTATCATTTTCAATCTTGTCATCATGCGGTCGATTTGACATCGATTCCTGTCTTTTGATCAATTTGTCATCAATGTTGTCATCTTGTGATCGATTTGTCATCGATCGTCGTCTTTCTCAATCGTGTCAATTTGGATCAATTTGTCATTGTTCCTCGTCAATTGGCGCATTCATCAATCAAATCTTTTATCAAGTCAGAATCATGATTAAATCGAATTGACATCAATTATCCTTTGTCAAGACCTAATTGTCATTCTTGCATTTTCTAATTCATTTAACTATGTTTGTCATTTCTCCCTCTAGGTTAAATAATTTATTTATTTATCCTAGGTCTTCGTGTCACAACTAAATGTTTAATTTAATTGGCTAATTATTCCTCTTTTTGTGAATTAATTAATAAATGACAAATTATTAATTGATTTACTTAATTTCTCCTAATTTCCTAATTTTTCATCAATTTCTAAATTCCCTCTTTATGAATTAATTAATAATTAATTCACTAAATTCCTAATTTCCTCATTCCCTAATTCCTATTTTTCAATTTTCTAATTCCTAATTTCAATTTCCTCCTATTTTTGTGAATTAATTAATGAATGACAAATTATTAATTAATTTACCTAATTCTCATCAATTCTCTAATTTCCAAGTCATTATTTCCAATTTAATTTTCTAATTTCTCCTAAATTCCTAAATGTCTATTTCTATTTCAAAATCTTGTCATAAATCCTTGCATAGAAATTTGTCATAATTTGTCATAAATTGTCATAAATCCTTGCATAGGAATTTGTCATAGACATGTCATAATTTTGCTATTCTTGATTTGAATTTCCATTCGAATCATTATCATGCTAATTTGATCATTTCTCCAATTTATCTATAAATTGGATGAATTTCTTCAACCTCAATCTAATAATCACTTGTTTTTGAATTACTTTGTCGAATCAATCACACTTCAAGTACTCTTGAGCAATCATCTTGTCTACTTGCTTTCATATCATGATCATGCACTAGTAGGTGAGATCCACAATAAAGCTATTTGGAGAAGAAAGAAGGACAATGGAGCCGCATGAAGGAGCATTCAAGTCTGCATATGGTTTGCATAATCTTTCATTTTTGAATGTTTCATTTTCATGTCTCTATTGAATGTGTTTAGGATAGATCATTGCATTTTAAGCTTTCGTGATTGAGCTAATGATTAGTTTTTATATTTTTTGTGATGATTTCCTATTTCCTAACGTACATCTATATTTCTGATATTCAGGATTAGGCTTGTATGTTCTTCTAGCTTCTTCTCTTAGTCTAGCATATCTATCAGGGCATCTTGAAGCCATATGACCAATCTTATTGCAGTTAAAACATTTAAAGGGTGCTTTACCTTCATTCTTACTTCCAATTGGACCTTTTGGCATTTTTCTTGCAAATAGTGCTTCAAGCTCTTCAAGCTCTTCATTCTCCCTTCTGGATTCTTCAAGTTCTCTTGCATAAAAGGCTCTCCAGTTAGATTTGTCAAATGATGGAGTAGATGATGTTGATGCTTTAAAGGCCAAATCAGTCTTTATAGTAACAGGACCAAATTCGTCAATTTCAAAGGCTGAAAGTTTTCCAATCAATGTATCCCTAGTTACTGATGTATTAGGAATTGTTCTCAACTCATTTATAGTAGTAACCTTCATTTTATATGCCGGTGGCAAACCTCTTAAGATTTTTGAAACAATTTCATCCTCACTCAAAGTTCCTCCACAACATTTAATACCCAAAACAATTTCATTTACTCTTTCCATAAAAGCAAAAATCCTTTCATCTTCTTCCATTTTCAGATGTTCATACCTGACTCGGAAACTTTCAAGGTTTGCAATTTTGACTATGGAATCTCCTTGATTTAGTGTTTCCAAATGATCCCAAATAGCTTTAGTAGTAGACCTATCTGATAATCCCATGATTTTTTGATCTGATAATGCACTCAAAAGTGCTTCTCTTGCTTTACAATCATTCTCTTCATCTTTGGCTAAAGTAGTTGGAGCAGTCTGACCAGCTACAGCAGCAGTATAACCATTCTTTGTAACTTCCCAGATGTCTTTACCGATGCAATTTAGATGTGTCTCCATTTTGATCTTCCATATCCCATAGTTGGTTCCATCAAGTTTAGGACTGTCCTTCCTAAATTAATTAGTAGACATTGGATCTCCTCAAGTTGTTAAACTTTTGCAAAAGAGGACTAAGCTCTAATACCAATTGTTAGGTCCTAGAGACAACTAAGGGGGAGGGGTGAATTAGTTGTCAAATAAATTCAAACCAAAAACTTATTAACCAACTTAATGCTTAATACTGGTAAACCAGTTAAGTATGCCGGTAGATAGTGTTAACAGTAAATTGATATACCGATAAGGATTAATGCATGAAACATAAACATAAAGTCATCCACAATACATGACACCAATATTTGTACGTGGAAACCCTGTAAGGGGAAAAACCATGGTGGGAAACCTTACCCACAATCAGATGATACTACTCTAGATAGTAAGTGTACATAAATGGGGTCTGCACATGCAGAAAGGCCAATAGCCTAGAGCTCACTACTCAATCACAAAATGGGAGTCACACTGACTACAGTTGGATGGTTAAATCCAATAAGAATGTACTACACAAAATAGCATCTTCATATGCTTGATTCAGTACCAGTGTAATGCTGATATGCTTCTACAAAAATCCAACTTTACCTTCAAATGATGTCTTCGTGTATATCCCTACTTGATCTCGCATATACCTTCACTTAATTCTTTTTCGCATTTCACACTTGATCTTACAAATAAGATCTTACATTTATACCATACCCTAAGACCAATTTTAGTAGGTCGGCTCTACAAGATATTACAATAAAAACATTTTACATATAATATAATATCCGATGCAATAACCGATTGAACATGTCGGCTTAATGCATTTACAACAATAATAAATCATCTCCATAGCATGCCATGCTGATCTGGAAAAGATAAACCTATCGGTGTAACCCTAGTTAACCTGGACCTATTTGCCGATAAAAGAAAATATGAAAATATGAATATACCAATGATTATTTCTTCAAAATAGAATGTCCACATGATGTCTTCGTCATTACCAAGTGTCTTCCATGTCATTCCAGGTACCGGTGAACCATATAGCAGTAACTATTGCATAGTTTACTGCTTGCCGGTGAATGTTGCTGGATCTCCAAAGTAGGTGTATTAGTAGGTGTTGACATCAATGAAAAAATGATACCAAACTACCAACACATGATTGGCAAAATAAAATTCTTCATCGACCTACAAGTCTCACAACTAAATAATGACATATTCATTAGCCAGACCAAGTACATAAGGGAAATTTTGAAGAATTTTGGAATGGAAAATTGCAAACCTATTGGAAATTCAATGGTTTCAGGTTGAAATCTCTCTAAAAATGATGAGTCTCATGAAGTGAATGAGACACTTTACCAATCCATGATCGGTAAGTTGCAGTATGTAGTACACAGTAGACTAGACATAGCACAATCTATTGGCTTGGTTGCTAGATTTGTTGCAAATCTGAAACAGACTTGTATGGTGGTAGTCAAGAGAATATTTAGATACCTAAAGGGCACTGATGAGTATGGTCTCTGGTATCCACATAAGGGAGACTTCAGCTTAAGTGTCTTCACTGATTCAGATTGGGAAGGGAATATTAATGACAGAAAGAGCACTAGTGGAGGTGCATTTTTTCTTGGAGATAGGATTGTGTCATGGACAACCAAGAAATAAAATTGCATATCTCAATCCATAGCTGAGGCAAAGTATGTGGCCTCTGCAATCAACTGCACATAGATAGTATGGATCAAGCAATTATTGGAAGTTGTCCAAGAAAAGGTGACTCAACTGATAGTGATTCACTATGACAACACTAGTGCCATCAACATATCCAAGAATCAAGTGATGCATTCCAAGACAAAGCATATAGCTATCAAATATAACTACCTCAGAGAATAGGTTCAAGACAAGGAAGTGAGGTTGGAGTATATACCAAAAAAAGAATAGGTGGCTGATATATTCACCAAGCCACTACAGAAGGACACCTTTGGATACCTTAGAGGAAAGCTAGGGGTGATGCCCCTACCTGCAGTAAAGTAAGTAAAAAGGGTTGTATATCAATCTGGTTTGATTTCTTTATGAAAAGTCTGTAAGACTAGATTGATAAGTGTGGACTACTCTGGTTAGGGGGAGTAGTCTTGTAAGTGTACTAAAATTCATCTTTGGCATTTTTGTCAAAGGGGGAGATATGTTTATAGTGCTTGAGCATTGGTAAGTAGTGATTGAGCTGAAGTTGTTGATGGTAAATATTGTTGAGCTGAAGTTGCTGAAACAAAGTATTGTCAATGTTAGGGGGAGATATTATTTACTCTGAGTAGAAGTATATGCAGGAGAAACTGATAAGATAGATTCTGAAGTGTTGCCATCAATGCCAAAGGGAGAGATTGCTGACATTGACAAAACTGGTTAATCTAGAGAACTAATATATTTACTAATATTTTTCATTGATGTCTAACACTGACCGATGGAGTGGTGTATCTCACTAGAAAAGGTGATGACATGAAAACAACATGGAAGCATCATAAGAGACAAGTGATCAAGGTTCAATCATCATAAGGGAAGACATACTAAGCTAACCGGTATGTTACTCAAGAAGATCGGTGTTGAGGTCTGATCTTCAGGTTGGTCATTATGATTTTAATAAAGTCACCAAAGGTGACTAAGGTAAGAAGACTTAAGGTTATATACAAACCAGAACCTCATTGGCAAATAGGAGAAGAGACTTGATAGAAGCACTGCAAACTGACATCACGGGATGGACCGACAATGAAGAGTGCAGTAGTATATCGATACACCAGTTAAGAAGAAGGAAGATAGGTGTTTTCCTAAAATCTTGGAGTGATAATCAGTTATTCAGTTGTGGTGGCAAGAGGTGAGTTGGTGAGCTTGTGTCTATGCCAAACTAAAGGTTGGTGAAGTCAAGTTTAGTCATCATGTATTCAAGCCATGATTAGTTGTGGATTTTCTAGTTCGCATTTAAAAGACTAAACTCAACCCAGAAGTCACTATTTTTGGGGGATGTGGTGGCAAAATTAGTTGAGCAGTTGGCGAAATTGTTGCAGGGAGCATAGAGAAAGAGTGGGATATTTTGAATTTGAAATCCTCTGAAATCTATGATTTCTCTAATTGAGGAAACACTTGAAGGTGACGACATAAAGTGTATAAAGTATTTTTGAGTTCATTAAAAAATTCTTGATTGTAAAATTTGCAAAGAGCAGATCCTATGAAAGGTAATCCAAAGTGTAGAGTAGATTGAAAAGAAGTTCTAAAAGATTTAGAAGATAAGAGAGTGTATGAGGTAGAATAGCAAAGTGTAGAACTGAGGATCATAGAACCAATAGTGTGTAGAATCGAGGGTCACAGGGTAGACAGAGTAAAGAGCTGAGGGTCAGAGGACCAACAGAGTGCAGAGCTGAGGTTTAGTGGATCGCCAAAGTGTAGAGCCAAGGGTCAAAGGATTGACAGAGTGCACAGCCATGGGTCAGAGGACCGACAGAGTGCAGAGCTGAAGGTATAAGCAGAAAACTAGTGTTGTACAGAGCAGACACAATCGGTGTGGATAGAGCATTATTTTCATTGTGAATTGATCAAGCTATCAGTGTCTACTCTAGTAGATCATCCTTCTATTACTTTCTAACCATTTCAACTTAAATCACTTAACCAAGTGGACTTTAATAGGTCCCTTTGTAAAATGCCTTAACCGGGTGACATCTTAATTGATGTTCCTAAGTCCTTTAACTAGGCTACCTTTAACAGGGTAAAGGCACTAATAGGCCTTAAACAAAATCCCTTAACTTGGTGGCACCTAACAGTGTCTTTGTAATCTCCTAACAGGGATGGCTCTTCACCAAGCATACTCTAGAAGAGTATAAATTTTGTGAGTTCCTACTCACATCGTGGTTTTCTCCCATTTGGGTTTCGATGAGAAAAATCTTGTTCTCACTGTGTATCTTTTCTTGCATGCATATTATTTTGCTATAATTATTCATATTGATGAATATTGAGTTAGTGAAAACTTGAGTTAAAAGTTTTAATTGTGAGAAATTGGTAAAGTGTTGATTCACCCCTCCCCTCTCAGCATCGGTTGGGACTATCAAGTTATTCATATGCAATAAATTTTGACACAAGTCAAATGTGTGTAGAGATGTAGTGAATAACCTTCAAAGAAAGAGATGATATGCTTGTGGAATGTTTGGACACATCTCTAATCAGTGCAGGACAAGACCAAATCAGATGAACTTCAAACCTATGCATAAGAATGTTGTTTGTTGAGCATGCAACAAAATTGATCACATTGCAAATTACTACAGAAGCAAGAATAGTGCTCTGATAGACAAGAACAAATCAGATGGGAAAGGAAAAGTGAAATTAGAAGTGATCAAGGAGAAGCATGAGAAGATGTGGGTGAGAAAGGAAGAATCCAGAGCTAACAATGGGTTGCACCCAAATCCAGTGCAGTATCTTCAACCAGTAACTAGGGCTTTATGCCTTAGGGGGAGCTTTTCATGTAGATTCTAAGAACCCCCTCTTTGGTGGTCTACAATTAATTTTGGAAGATTGTAGAAGTACTGAATCATATGTGTAGATGATATCCAAAAGAATTGAAAGATCTTGTGCTTTGGTATGAAATTTCATGAAGATCATGATAAATGGTTGTTGCATTTATTACAGTGAAAAATTAGGTTTTTGAAGGATAAAAGTGCATCTCAAGACTTCATTTGTCACAATGTGATCAAGAAAGTGAGAGAAGAGGAGAGAGAAAAACAACTTGGTGATCTCAATAACAATTTTAGCAACTTCTAAGTGAATTTTAGTGCCTGGTTGTGAAGCAAGGTGTCTATCTATTCAGATTTTTTATTTTTTGCAAACCCTAGGATTCAAAATGGCTTGAGTTTATGGTATTGCAACTCCTCTGGTGGTTGAAATTAAGGATAGGGCTCAAATAGTCTTTAAGAAAAATCCATTTAAATCAGTCGAGGATGATCTGGAAGGTGCATTATCATCCATGCCCTATGATGTGCTGCACAATGAAGATATCAGGGCCTATATTCATTGAGATCTTGAAGAGATTGGGAATGCAGACATGTTGGACCTATACAACAAGCATTCAACTGACACTTTGGGAAATCTCAAACCTGAATATAAGGTATTGCAGGATAAAGGTTTCTCATAGTTCATGCTTTTTTTGTTGTTTGATGAGGTAGAATGGATCCACTACATCCTTAGCCGTGTGCATGATGAGTTTATATGGCTTGATAGGCCTCACAAAATCACCAAGCAAGAAATCTATGTTGTAACTAGTTTAGTTGAAACTGGTGATGTGCCTAGTTTAAGAAAAGTATCAAATGACACCGTCATAGCTACCATTGGATCCAAATTTGATAGCAAAGCCATGACTGTGAATGACATTTTGGAGAATGATGAAGTTTTCTTCAATGGTAGTCAGATACAAGGTTTACTAGTCTAGCCGGTACAACCATGTCTCTGATAATGCTATCTACTTTGTGTACCGAATGCTCAAGGAAGATAAGAGGTATGATCTATGCACTGCACTTTTGAATGAATTATTGAGCAATCTAAAGAAAATTAAGAAGGATAAAGGATAATTTTAAATATGGTACACTCTTTATTTTCCTGGCACTATACTTCTTGAATGAGATACCCAGTATCAATGGTAAGGTCCAATGGGCCTATGATAGACTAGTGGCCATGCAAATCAAGGAAGGTCTATGGGGAGTTGGTGATGCAACCATGAGGATATCTACCATTTGGGGATATTTTAAAACTTTCCAAGATGCAATGAAGAACAGGGAGAGGATTCTGAAGGAGGTAGTTGAGAAATATGAGCAAACCATTTGCTTCATGGTCGATAAGGATCAATGTCTGATGGAAGTAGTGGAGCCTCGAATAGTCTGGATCATGCCCATTAGGTATGAAGTTGACTCTAGTACACTTGAGGCATATGCACAACACCTTCTAAGTCAACCGGTGGATCTCAAAGAAGGGAGATTTGGAACATTCAAGGAATAGGACCTTACTTTACATATGCAGTTCACTGCTCCTACCCAGAAGAGAAAAGTCACTAAGATGGCAGAAGAAGTAGTTGCTCAAATGGGTTTCACCAAGGAGGAGGTGAATAAATCAAGAGAAAAATATTCTCAAAAGGAGGCCAAAGAGGAAACCAAGAAACCCAAGGCTGATCTAGTTCCCTCCAAGGAAAAACCTAAAGTAACTAATTCTGCTCCTACTCTAGTGGCACAACCTGAAAAACCTAGCCCATCAAAAAAAGGCGTACTGAAGTAGAAAGAAAAACCCAAAAGAAACTATGTTGTAGTGTCTCTGGTGGCCTCAAAAAGTGAATCTGAGGAAGAGGCGAGAAGAGATAATAAAAAGGGAGAGATTGTCAGACTAGTGAGAAAGCCTCAATCTGGTGGAGCAAAACAAAGCAAAAAGACTAAGTCAAATCCTTCTCCTACTAGAAGATCCCAAAGAGGTAAACAAGTTAAAAGTCAACTTGATAAAGACCTTGAATCTGACAACATACAAGGTAAGTACACAATCATTCCTCCACTATTAGTAGATCAATTGATAGATGAAATATTAGTGGATGGAAATTTGAAGAATCTTGAAGTAAATTTTGAGCATTTTGATGATGGTGACTAGGGGAAAGTTGAGGAAGCAGTAGTATTATACTTACATAATTTTAGTAAGACATTAATTGAATTAGAAAAGTCCATTCCAAAGGACTTGTACAGTTTAATAGATTCTAGAAAAATGAATCCAAGTAAAATTGACAGAGAAATGAAGGAGAGAGAGCTAGTGAATAGATGTACTTGTATTGTTCATGATGAAGCAAAGAGGCTCATTGCAAAGGAAAAAAAAAAGGAATCCAAAAGTAAGAACATAATCAATAGATTAATGATTGGGAATGTAGAGGAGGTGAGGAAAGAGACATATGAAATATAGAAAAAGATTATTCAGAATGACCCTCTGTACAAATATGCATTTAGACCATCTTAGCCGGAAGATAAGAAAGGTGATTTTGGAAGTCAGAAGGTTCAGACTCAGTCTGAAGATCAACCGGAAGACCAAGGTGTGAGGCCCTACCCCACGCCGTCATAGCATCACAATTATTTTTCATGTTGGACCTATTATTGATACTTTATTTTGAGGCATTATGGATATAGATTCTATATGATCCAGTGATTGGATAACATTGATATGGTGTATGTCATTTATTTTTTATTTTTAGTACTTTATTATGATGTTAGAAAATATGGATGCATGCCTTACGAATGATTGAATTTCATGATGATTATGATGATGCCATTAAGTAAATTGCTTTATGTGGATTTTATTGGATAAATGGTAATTTGATTGTTATGATTTAAATTGTATTCAAAGTGTCTGAATTATATTATTTTCATATGTTAATATTATATTTGATTATTTGGGATTACTAATGTGTAAAGTGAGATGTGAAGGAAAACTAATCCATGTGACAATGGAAACTATTTGGAGAATCAAGCTAAACCTATATGCGTTTATGAAGAAAAGGGTTGTCTATTTGGAGAGACAACAACTCATGTGTAATGTGTTTTATTTATAAATTTTTATGCTTGAATGTATGTATAAATTGAATTTGTTAAATTTGCTAATTCCAAAAAGGGACATTTTCATGTGTATTTAAGTATTGTGTATTTGTATGGTGTCACTTGACACTTGTATTGTGAAGTGAGTTGGCAATGACACATCCCTTGGAGGGAATTTGTATAACCAATGAATTTTTCAAAATATCTTAGTATTGTCCCAAGAGAGTCTTGGATAGAGATCCATTACAAAGGTCAACTCAAGGTTGACCCGTAGGTAAACTTTAGGTGAGTTTCTAGAGGGTCAAACTAACTCCTAAGGTTAGGTTAGGGGTATTTTTAAGGGTCCATATGATATGCCTATGGGTATAGGTCAATTTTAACTATGTTTCCACTCACATGTGACTATCAAGTCAACTCAAAAGTTGATTTTTTCAAGATGGCCGAAATTCAACTTTTGAGAATTTCTCCTAGGATAGACAACCTTCCAATTGAGTGATAGTTGCTCTTCCCCATTTCTCTTTTACCTTTTTAGGTTGCCTTGTTTAGAGAGACTATAAGAGGTTGGGAAGACCAACCAATGGAATCTCACACCCTTTTCAAGAGGTTGGAAAGTGTAAGAAGAGTCTACTTAGGGAAGGGATTGAGACTTAGGATTTTGATCACCCACTCTCCATTTTTGGAGACTTAGAATTCTTGTTTTTATTTGGTTTCTTAGAGTTGCATTTTCGAAGTTTGGAGAAGGAAAAAGAACACTGGATTGGAAATCTCTTCTTCAACCTCTCCTCATTTCTATTTGTAAGATTAAGGCTGGTAGAAATTCATTGTTACAATTGCTTTGAGTGTCAATGTGAAGAAAGTTTGTATGTGCTTTTGCTTGTTATTTTCTTTGTAGTTTTGGGAAGTTCATCTTGAGTCCTTCCTTGTGTTTTTCTTATATGTTGAATGATTTATGTTTTTGGATGTTTCAAGACCATACTCACCCTTGGTAGGGTAGAGTAGCCTCAGGGATGAAGGGTTGCTTGACAGCCTAAGAGTGTAGAGACTCTCTTCTTGGAACACAAGGGTTATGGGACCCTTACTACATTGTCTTTTTATGTTTATGCAAAGGGGGTCATAAGGAGAGATATGGGCTTGTATGCCATGGGGACATAAGGTTATTTTGGGACAAGTATGTGACTTTTGGTGGTTCTACTCTAGTAGCCTTGTAAAGGTATTGTGTTCTCCTTATTGCAGATCTCCTCTAGGTACTTGGTGCACCTTCACCCCACAAAAGAAATAATCACTTAGTGACTTCATTTATCCTTAGGTTGGGAGTTCAAGTGTTGTGAGTCTCTTCTTGGTTTGTGTTTGAAATTTTTGTACCCTGTTTAGCCTTGGTTCTCCTAGTTTGGGGGTGGCTTCATGTAAGCCTAGGTTGGGAGGTGAGCCTCCATGGTCACAACCTGAAAATTTTATTTGCAGGTTTGTTTGGGAATAAAGGATGGAGTAAAGTCTACTTACAAGTTCCTATTTTATGTATTTGAGATTCAAAGTAAAGAAAATGTATTTTTGACAAGCCCTCATTTTATAGAAATGAAGAGGCTTGAGTTTGTAACCTTCCTAATATTGTGTAAAGGAAACAAAAAAAGTGTATATTTACTTGAGTCTTTTCATTGCAAGAAATTAAAAAAAGAGAAGCATTTGAGTTATTCTTTTATATTATTTATTGCTTGAAATAAAATATGAATGAAGTCTTTCTTTCTATTTTAGTAGATATTGAAAGAAATGCATGTTGAAATGGAAAAAGTTAGATAAATATTTAGATTATTTTCATTCATGTAATCTTATCTTTTCTACAAAATGAATGTTAGA
The DNA here is from genome assembly GCF_030272615.1 of Cryptomeria japonica. Taxonomy (NCBI): domain Eukaryota; kingdom Viridiplantae; phylum Streptophyta; class Pinopsida; order Cupressales; family Cupressaceae; genus Cryptomeria; species Cryptomeria japonica. The sequence goes on from NC_081411.1 coordinate 118,952,847, forward strand.
TGTATAGTTGTTAATAGAAAAGAAATGTTATTTTCTATCTATAGTTTAAACTATATATATATATACTTCTTAAGAGTTAGTTTTAATCCTTTCCTATATAAGCATCTTGTTGTTTAAATGAACAAATGAGAAATTTGAAAGTTTAGGTTGCAGCAGTAGAATAAAGCATTTCTGTTACTTTTATTAATCTGGAAAATACTTATCTAGTCGAAATATTAATCTATGCATTCTTATTTAAGAAAAGGGAGACTTCATGATATAGAAAGAAAAGAATCCATTCTGTTTGTTAAAATACACCTACTCTAAGTTAATGGTATATATATATCAAAGCAATATCAATTAGCTAACCACAAAGCTAAATTGCAATGAAATAAAATCATATTACAATCAATAGAAGAATTGAAAATAAGACATTCAAAATAAATGAAAAATCATCACCAATGTCTCTTTCAATTGACCTCCATTGTCCTTCTTTCTCCTTCAAATTATTTTGTTTGTGGATCTCACCTACAAGTGCAAGAGCAAAGTATGAAAGCAAGCAAGATGACAAGATGAAAATTGTAGCATAAGGATACTAGAAGCGTGCTTGATTGATTGAAAATGTGATTGATTCTGAAAATGTGATTGATTCCTCCCTTTCACTAAACAAAATCATCCAATTTATAGACAAATTGGAGAGAGGACAAGATTAGCATGAAGAGATTTGAAAGGAAATTCAAATCAAGAATGGAAACATTATGACAAATGTATGGCAATTTCTATGCAAAGAGTATGACAAATTATGACAAATTATGACAAGTTGCTATGCAAAATGCATGACAAATTATGACAAATTATGGCAAGTGGAAGCATAAACATAGGAGAAAATGAGGGAATGAAATTAGGGGAAATATTAAAAAAATTAAAGAAAATAGGAGAAATAGAAATTAGGAATTAGGAGAAATTAGCAAATTAGAAAATTGAGGAAAAAGATGAAATAGAAATTAGGTGAATTAATTAATAGGTTTTCATCCATTAATTGATTCATGAAAGAGACCTAGGACTCAATAAATAGATTTATTTAACCCACAAAGAAGAAGAAAAGGATTAAATGAACAAATCATAAAACCCTAGAAATAAGAGGACAAGGAATTAGGTCAAGACAACAAGAAATTAATGTAGGTTTGATCATGATTCTAATCGGCAAAGGACCAATGTTGATAAATGATTGAGATTGGTTGAAAAAATAAATGACAAATTGACCAAGATTGACAAGGAGATCAAATTGATAAGCGCCAATGGATGAGGAACAATAACTAATCGATCCAAATTGTCATGATTGAAAAGGACAAGGATCGATGATGAATCGATCGAAAAATGACAAGATTGACAAGTTGATAAGAGATTGACAAGATCGACCAAAATCATGACTGAAGATTGCTATCGACAAGACCTAATTCAAAAGTGAGAAAAATGAGGAATGCAAAAGAAGGACTCGATGCTCACAAATGATAAAGACCAAGTGCACAACATAGAAGAAATGTTAATGCGATGCAAGAACCCTAAACTAAGGCAATGCGCAAATGTTAAAGTATGAATCCACAAGCATTGACCATTTTTAGATGTCTACATTTTGCGCGTCTTTGAGACAATGTGATTTTAAGCATTGTTTCAAAGAATAATAATGAAAATGCCCCAGACAATAACAATGACATATGCATGCCCCTCAAGGAATTGGCTGGAAAAATCTAGAAAAGAGGCCAAGTGATCGATAAGAATGACAGAAGATGATAGGTTCGAACGGACTACCAAGACTAACAGAAGAAATGTTAGTAAGAAGAAATTAGACAGAGGACAGCTAGAGATGAAGGAAAACTTGCTTTCACAAATGCACATAAGTAGGTGAGAACCTTTATTTAATGTAGCAAAGTGGATGAAGAGCATCATGGCATTGAAGGCCAAAGCTGGAACGCAACCCCTTTTGCAAAAGATAGACACATCACACACAAGGAATGAGTGAAGCATCCTAGGGTGCATACATCAAGGGTCGAGGTATTTGCGGCGTTCACAAAGCGAACGTACTTATCATGGACACCCAATGATATAGTTGCCCCAGTTTGTGACAAACATTCCACAAACAAAAAACACAACAAAAAAGGAAAGGGACCATGAACCACCCCAGTCACTCTAAATCACTTAGTGACATCATCGAGCAACATAGGAACATGATCAAAGCCAAAGATAAATCAGTAAAAAGATAAGATGTACAAATTCAACCAACTCAAACAAACAGTCTGATCGTCATTGTCAAAAGTGGAAAACAAGAATGATCATGTTGTCTGGTTCCTAGGGAATGTGATACCCCATCTAAGACAGGACATAGTTTGGTTTCGAGTATACCACACCCTATATAAGACCCATGATAATGTTGACAAGGATAAATGATATGTTTGTTGATTGATGCTATTTGGATTGATGTGACAACTGTGATCAGGTTGAATGCTCACTTGGTCGAATAGTTCATCTGTTAATGTGTGATTTCATTAAAGCACAATGTTTGATTGATTGTCGTTGGATGTATGCTCAGCGATCTATCTATGCACAAAGGGGACCATTTATTGACAAAATGCAAAATGCCAAAGAAATTGTTTTTAGGTTTTGATGTTTTTCACTTTGTAGGAATTTTGAGTTTTTTGATTTTTTTTGTTCATTTTTCAAGACTTTATTTGACTTTTTAGGGATTTTTTTCAGGACATTATTTGATTTTTAGGGATTTTTTCAAGACATTATTTGATTTTTAGGGATTTTTTCATGACATTATTTGATTTTTTTGGATTTTTTTAGGACATTTTATGATTTTTTTGGATTTATTTCAGGACATTATTCAATTTTTATGATTATTTCAGGACATTTTTCAATTTTTATGATTATTTCAGGACATTTTTCAATTTTTATGATTTTTTCAGGATATTTTTCAATTTTTATGATTTTTGCCCCCAGTGTCTAGCAAGACAAGGAATATGACAAGTGAATAAATAGGCTTGCTGAAATGATGGTGGATATAGGGAAGTCAAAGGCCTTTTATTATGGAGACAATACGAATGCAATTTTCAAGGGCTATTGTGTGATGGGACAAGAGACTGGATATGACAATGTAAAACAGGAACATGGCATGAGGGACATGTCAAGAGGTTTTTGAAACTATGTTTAAATTTTGCGTCCTTATGTCAGATCAAGATCAAGGGATAGAAAGAGTGTATGGATAGTGATAAGATATGGATAGGATAAGAAATACCAATAATGGATAAGGGACATGGACTGAAGGTCAGGATTGGCTAAAGGATAGTGACAGAAAGTTGCAATAAGACAGGGAATATGGATGAAAGGTTGTAATAAGAAAATGGATAAATACCAAAAGCTATGATGGACTAAAAGCTACAAACAAGATGCATGATGCTCATGATGATCCTCAGCCTTGTCAAGATCAAAGGTGGAAAATGGAAAGTGGACATGAGGGACAATAGGATATGAAGGGTAATGACAGGGGTTTGATAGGATAATGAAACAATGAAGGACAAAAGGATATGATAGGATAAAACCTGTCCCCAAGTACGGTATCTAAGAAGTTCATAGATTATGCATGACACCTGTTTGCTAGGTTTTCATCATGGTACTTGCCCAAGGCACCTATTTGCTAGGTTTTCACTAGTGGATGAATTATTTTTGCTTTACTTTTTTTTCTTTTTCTTTTTTTTCCATTTTTTTTTTTTTTTTGATTTTGACATGTTAGTTGAAAATGGACACATGATAGGGGATGGAAGAAGGACTCAAAAATATTTTTGTTTGGATAGTAGCCTTGAAAAAAAAAATGGACCATGACTTTTAAAAGTATGCTCAAAGACGTTGGTATGATAAGGACATGGAAAAAGAGATGAAATTAAGGCAAGGATTTATGCAAAGGATGGGATCAAAGGGATCCAAGGATGGAAAGTATGCATTGGATAATGGATAGGGTATTGGAATAATTGGGCTTCACTGGATGGAAATAAAGGCAAGATCAACATTGGAATGCACCTTGATGAGTGGTGGATTGATGGAGGAAAAATGGATCTCAGATTGTGAGATTTGGATGGAGGAATAGCTTGGGATTTTGGGACATAAGGGCCCAAAATGGATGAAGAAGGTGATGGAGGAACAAATTTGAGAGGGTTGGATGGAGGAATATCAATTTTGGATGCCAAGTTGTATTTTTCTTTTTGTGCTTCAAGAAGCTGCTTAGGGATCCACATGGTTTTTGATTTTTCATGCTTTTGTGGTTCCTTGGAGTGCTTTGCCAACACAAGGGATTTAGGAACCCATATAGATTTTAACTTTTGTTTTTGAGCAATGGGCCTTTGTGACCTTTTGTATTTTTCCTTGTCTTTATAGATCAAATTTTTCTTTGTTTTGACATGTTCATTATATTGGACATGTTGATCCTTGAATACATGTGGATTTCTAGACTTACGACTTTTATACTTGGCATCCGAATTGCTTGGAGGGGGAAAGGAATGCATGGATGGATATGAATGAAATGGAGTTCTTTTGGATTGATGAAATTTACTCAAGGATGTGTGCCTTTGCTGACCTTGCATAAAGGATGAAGGGATATAAGGACCTAAGATGGATGGAAAGTATGAGGGGGAAGGGATATGTTTGGATTTTGAAGGGATGTTGGATTTAGTAGGGGTACCCATGTCTTGAGGAATTTCACTGAGGCCATAACCCTTAATATTTTCTTTAACATGAAGGGATTCTTTCTTATGGAGATCTACTCCTTTGCCTTTATGAATATCTTGACTTGTAGGATACTCTTTTCTTTGGGAAGAAGACACGAGTCCATTATGAGGTGGATATGATATGAGAGAAATAATGAGATCTTGAAGTGGATCGGATTGCACCAAAGTGGAAGAACCCATTATGCATGTCGAGGGTTCATGAACATCTTGCACTAACATGTTAGAATCATGAGGGGTATCAGGATCACTAGGGGGATCAGGATCATGAGGGAAACTATGATTGTGTGGTGGACATGGATCAATGACAGGCTCTTCAAGAGATAGAATGGGATAAATAATGGGATCATCAAAAGAAATGAGATCTTGGAGTGTATATGGAGCATTAAGACAAGGAGATGGAGGAACAAAAGGATCTTGTGGAGGATTTAAAGGAATAATTTGATCTTGACAAGGAGGAAGATCATTGGAATCCTCTTTAAAGGTGCTTTTCTCTTGACTTTTAATGGGATCATTGGAAAGGATGGAAAGGATATCTTGATCTTTCTTAGGAAGTGGAATGTCAATGGGATTTGAAAGGACATTGTGTTCTTGGATAGAATTGACAGGAATAAGTGAATCATTGTGAGTGTCTGGGGAAATGGGATCTTGGTCAACAATTGGATGGGATGATAAGGTTTCAAGGTCTTGATCTTCATCTATTTCAAGACACATTTCTTCATGCTCTAAATTATCCTCTTGACATGGGGTTGGACTTTGGATATGCATGGGGGATTTTGGCAAGGGATTAATGATTTGGTACGAAGGGGATGGAATTTGAACATTTGTGTTGGATTCTAGCAAGGAATCAATGCTTGAACATGAGGAAGAGGGACTTCGAATGGGGTCCTCTAAAATAGGTAATGGCAATAAAGTGCATGGTGGCATTGGGTCTTGTATTTCTAAAACATGACAAGGATGTGCATCATGAATTGGATTATCTTGGCAATCAATTATGGATAGCCCTTGGATAATTTCATCCTTGGGTGTATTATTTGATGAGGACAATATGGAAGGTTCTTGTGAAACTTCTAAAGGTGTAGGGATAGATGCCACTAGAGAATCAATTTGTTTGTGGGGGGATGAGGCATTGCTAGACATAAGTGTATTATCTTGATCTTCCTCAAAGAACTCACTTGGTAATTTTCTTAAGAGCCTTGCAATAAGGCCACCTTTCTTTTGAGGTTTTGACATAGTTGTATCTAGAATTTGAACTTGTTTTTGGTTTGATGTCATGTTTTGATATTGGACTTGGTTCAATTCTTCTGACATGTTTGAAACTTGGCTTGGTGTGGGCTGCAACCTTTGTTTTTGAATTGGTGATTGTAGTTGTTGATACTCAGTTGTTCGTTGAGTTTGTTGTTGATACTTGACAGTCAGTTGGACATATTGTTGAAATTGGACCATTGGTTGTGTTGGTTGTATATGTTGGACCATTGGTTGTGTCTATTGGATATGTTGTTGATTCGAGATTTGATTGAATGAAATTTGACCAAATGAATTTTGATTTGGGACTTGATTGAAATTTGTGCTTGTTTTTTGAAATTGTTTCATCATCTCTATTTGAGAGATGAGAGCTGGTATGTCTGATTGTTCGATAAGAGCTTTTACATCAATTGGCTCAAATTTTGGGTTTGGACCTTGAAATTTTTTAAATGTTTTGGACATTTGTGATCTATTCTTCTCAATGTTTTTCACTTTTTGTTCCAAAATCTCCTTTTCTTGAGCTAGTTTCTCCTCTAGTTTTTGTATTTGGACATTTACATCATCACGATAAGTTTGATCAAAGTTCTAAGACATGTAGAGATTGGATTGACATGATTGATTTCTCAATTGTGATGACATGGCTTCGTAAGAAGGTTGAGACCTCATTTCAACAAACATGTCACTAAGCAATGCAACTAATGGGATTGACAAATGCAACCTAAAAGGATGACAATGCAACTAAATGATTTTGGACTTTTCAAGATTTGGACAAACTTTTGGAATGCAAATCTAAAGACTCAACCTTGGGAAGTTGAAATGAAGCCAAGACCTTAAAGGACAAAAGACTAAATGACAATAGGACAAATTGACAATGTCTCACCTATATGCTTGGATACTAAGCTAGGTTTGACAAAAATGATATTAATGAAAAGATAAAATTTAGACAAGGTCAAGACTCCTTAAAAACAACTTAGGGTATCATCCAAAGTTTTGATTTTCTAAGTTTGACAAACCAAATTTTGAGACTAAATGCAAGAAGGCAATGAGTATGATAATGATTTAGGATATGACATGAAAATGATCTAAGGATATGATAGGACAAGATGAAGCCAAGACAAGATGACAATACAATGACAAGGATATGCGAAGACCAATGACTTGGAATATGCAAAATGCAACTTAGGAAAGACCTAATTTTAGCATGACAAGGATAGTGCATGAATGTCACCTAAATGGAAATCTAGCTTGGATAGGACAATGAAATGCAAATTTAGGGAAATGGTTTTGAACCTAAGTGCAAAATGAGGATGCCTGCAATGAAAAGGACTAAAATGAAGGGAGATGACAATATGCCCTAGGACCTAAGTTGGACTATGCAAAACCTAGCCTAAAGTGACATGAATTTTGAAACAAAGATATTCAATGTTTTGACAAGCCATGTTCAAATGTTGGATGAATACTTGGACAAATTTGGACTTTTGTTTGGATTTTGTTTTGAATTTAAGGTTGTTGATTTTGAAAACCCAAGTTGATTATGAGCACTTTCGAAAGTTTGTTTTTGATTTAACTTTTGACAATCACGAAAGAGAAAAATGTTTGTTTGACTTTGACTCAAGACAATCAAGCACATTCACAACAAATCCTATGGTTGGCAAGGGAAATATCGATTGAATCCTCTAACCATAAAATACAACACTCAACTGGATAGCTAGATGCTTGGTAGCACTGGCTCCCCCTTACAGTGCACTCACTTCTCAAGCATACCAAGCTTCAAGTTCAAGGGGCATCACTTCCCAAGAACTTTCTATCTCTAACTAAGGAGTACATGAGAGGTGTCTTCAGCATGCACATATCACAATGCCTGAGCCAACAAATAGAAGGATTTTGGCCTCTAAAAAATAAGAGATTCTAGTAAGGGCATCCGTTCGGGTGGGTATTGATCCAGTGAATAAATCATCACAATACCATTCTAGCACCCATTGTCTACAACTTTCGTTGCATCCACAGTTATTTAGAGTGGTTCGGAAGAGCTTGGCTTTAGCCCATCACCACTTTGGGTCATTCCCTCTCACCAATGCCTGTGTTAAGTGCCAGGCAAATCAAGAGGCAGGCCCAATTCTAATGGTTAAAACATGCAATCAAATTAAAAATAGACAAAGCATGCATGGTGTTCATTAACCTTTAAGAAATGAAATGTGCAACTATTTTAGAAATCACAAACACATAGTTTTGAATATGAATCTTTGACAAATTGGGAGGCAAGCCCAATTCTAAGGGTTAAAACATGCAATCAAATTAAAAACAGACAAAGCATGCTTGGCGTTCATTAACCTTTAAGAAATGAAATGTGCAACTACTTTAGAAATCACAAACACATAGTTTTGAATATGAATCTTTAACTGCGTCCTGCAACAAATATGTCAGTAATTTCAATGTTTGTCTTCAATATATGAAAATGCCAACCTCCAAACCTGCACACATCAAAAGCCCCAAATTAGTTGCCAAAAAGAAATCCAAAACACACTAACAAAAAACAAAACATTAATCTAATTAACAAAAATAATGTTTAATCTACTTAACAAAATTTAAAATCTAATCTAAAAAAATCTAATTTTAATCTAAAAAGCAAAAATCTAATCTAAATTAAAATAATCTAATAACAAATTAAAAATCTAACTAAATCTAAATAACAAAATTAAAATCTAACTAAAAAAAAATCTAAAAGTAATCTTAAAAAAACAAATCTAAAAAATCTAAATCAAATAAAAATAAAAAAAAATCTAAAAGTAATCTAAATAAACAAATTAAAAAAATCTAAACTAAAAAAACTAAAAAAATAATCTAAAACTAAAAACTTAAAATAAAGAAAACTCTAAAACTAAAAAAACCTACGCAAGAGGCTACCAAGGCAGCCCCGAGGCAAGCAAGAAAAACATGGGCAGATTTAAGATGCATTTTTTTTCAATAATTTAAAAAATGTTTTTGGCAGATTTAAGACGTTTTTGACAGATTTTTAACAAATTTACAATGATTTCTGAAGATTATAAACTGATTTTTAACATATCATAAAACATTTCAGCAGATTGTAACGTTTTTTTAGCAGAAAATAAAATCTCCAAAGCTTTTCCAAAATCACATCGGGTTCACTAGAAAATGTAGATCAGGAATTTGGGAAAACATCAAAGCAATATCAATTAGCTAACCACAAAGCTAAATTGCAATGAAATAAAATCCTATTACAATCAATAGAAGAATTGAAAATAAGACATTCAAAATAAATGAAAAATCATCACCAATGTCTCTTTCAATTGACCTCCATTGTCTTTCTTTCTCCTTCAAATTATCTTGTTTGTGGATCTCACCTACAAGTGCAAGAGAAAAGTATGAAAGCAAGCAAGATGACAAGATGAAAATTGCAGCATAAGGATACTAGAAGCGTGGTTGATAGATTGAAAATGTGATTGATTCTGAAAATGTGATTGATTCCCCCCTTTCATTGAAGAAAATCATCCAATTTATAGACAAATTGGAGAGAGGACAAGATTAGCACGAAGAGATTTGAATGGAAATTCAAATCAAGAATGGAAACATTATGACAAATGTATGACAATTTCTATGCAAGGAGTATGACAAATTATGACAAGTTGCTATGAAAAATGCATGACAAATTATGACAAATTATGGCAAGTGGAAGCATAAACATAGGAGAAAATGAGGGAATGAAATTAGGGGAAATATTAGAAAAATTAAAGAAAATAGTAGAAATAGAAATTAGGAATTAGGAGAAATTAGCAAATTAGAAAATTGAGGAAAAAGATGAAATATAAATTAGGTGAATTAATTAATAGGTTTTCATCCATTAATTAATTCATGAAAGAGACCTGGGACTAAATAAATAGATTTATTTAACCCACAAAGAAGAAGAAAAGGATTAAATGAACAAATCATAAAACCCTAGAAATAAGAGGACAAGGAATTAGGTCAAGACAACGAGAAATTAATGTAGGTTTGATCATGATTCTAATTGGCAAAGGACCAATGTTGATAAATGATTGAGATTGGTTGACAAAAATCAATGACAAATTGACCAAGATTGACAAGGAGATCAAATTGATAAGTGCCAATGGATGAGGAACAATAACTAATCGATCCAAATTGACATGATTGAAAAGGACAAGGATCGATGACGAATCGATTGCAAAATGACAAGATTGACAAGTTGATAAGAGATTGACAAGATCGACCAAAATCATGACTGAAGATTGCTATCAACAAGACCTAATTCAAAAGCAAGAAAAATGAGGAATGCAGAAGAAGGACTCGATGCTCGCAAATGATAAAGACCAAGTGTGCAACATAGAAGAAATGTTAATGTGACGCAAGAACCCTAAACTAGGGCAATGTGCAAATGTTAAAGTATGACTCCACAAGCATTGACCATTTTTAGATGTCTACAATGTATATATACATACATATACATATATACATACATGTATATATATACATATACATATACATATACATAAGTATATGTATATGAATATATACATATGTATATATATACATGTATGTATATAAGTATATATGTATATACATATATATATACATATATCTATATATATATATATACATATATCTATATATATATACATATATATATATATATACATATATATATATATATATATATATATATATATATATATATATATATATATATATATATATATATATATAGTTCTACTTCTAACTAAACGGATGTATTTAGAGAAATAAAATAGATATGTTGCTACATATAAAACATAAAAAAAAAATACATATACTATAAATATGTAGAAGAAAATTCTTGTATTTAATATTCTGGTTCAAAAAGGTAATCTTATTTAACCAGAACATATATATATTTTTATCTTCAAATCTAGTTCATTAAGCATATGAGAATTTTATCACAGTTATATATATATACATACATACATACATACATATATATATATATATGTATGTATGTATATATATATGTATATATACACACATATATATATACATATATACATACATATATGTATGTATGTATATATATATGTATATATATACACATATATATATACATATATACATATATATATATATATATATTGTATAAAAAAAGGGGGCACAAAAAAAAACTTTCGAAAAAAAAGAGCTTGATTTTAACCCCGAGAAGGGCGTTCACAGTAGGGGGTCCATGGGAGCATGGCCACCCATAGTTGCAGGGTTTACCCCTACGACTATGAGACAACCATCCCACACTCACGGGGCCGAGGCTTTGTGCCTGTGGGGAAGGCATCCCCACAACCGTAGGGGCAGGGCCTGTGCTATGGATGATGCCTGCCACGACGGACCACATCCCCACAGTCCCCCCCACCCCCCCTTGTGTGCCACTATTCAAAATCACAACCCCCGCCTCCCTGTGAGCTCTTTCGACCTTCCTCTGCCATGCCTTGTCTCCACCGTCCCTTCCTCCCTGCAAACACACATACACACACATAGTCAAAAAAAGAAAAGATGTTAGTAATAATAAAACCCTAATTGAATTTTGGGTTAGGGTTAATAACTAACAAAGAAGAGAAAAATAGAGTCATAAAAGGTATAAAATAAATAAACCCTAGTTAGGGTTAAAATTAAAAAAAAGAGAAATAAAATGTAAGGAGGAAAAGCTCTTTTAAATTTTGAAATGGGAAAACCCATTTAACTTAAGATATTTATTTTAGGATAATTATTCTTTTATTATAGGTATTAGGGAATTAGTTGACAATGTATATATATTTATAGGAAATTATATATACATGTATGGGTAATTTCCTTAAAGAATTTATTCATGGATATTTTATAAAGTAAAATGATTAATTTTAGATTAAAGGGGTAATTTATTGTCAAAGATTATATATTTAATATTTAATATTTAAGGGAGATTTATTTCAACATTAATGTGAAGTTATTGGCTAGGAGATTATTATATTTGATTTAGTTAACTTTAATAGGCGAATTTTAAAACAATATTTACTATTGCTCAATTCATTATTTTTGAATGCAATGGAATATGTGTTAACATTATTTTAATTAGTATCAAAAGTGATTAAATACTATTAGGGATGATTATTATCTCTTGATTAAAAAAATTGAGGAATCATTTGGGGTAAATTAATTAATTAATAAATAAAGTTGTGATGACTCCTTGGGGTAGAATTATTTCAGTGTTAAAAATGTAAACACTATATTTGTTGAGTTAATTAAAATTAACTTTAGGAACCCATTATTTTAACGCATGAGTTAACCCTTACTATAGAAAAACTTATTGTTCTCATCTTTTATCGAAGAATATCTAGTATTTTTGTGTTGTTAAAAAAAAAATTTGTTGTTGCACTTTTGCCCAAAAGTTTGGGCATGACATTTTGGTATCAGAGAAAGGTTTCCAACACTAAGAACCTTTCTCCATTACATTTTTCTTTAAATATTAATTTTCTTTGAAAAAGTTATTTATTTATTTTATTTTATTTTATTTTCTCATGAAGGATGCCTCAAACTACGCAACAAGCTCGTAGGCACGGTAGGGGTCCTAGACATGCTCGCATGGCACACGAAGATGTTGTGCGGGAAGAGTCAGTTCCAAAAGGGAATCAGGAAGCTCCTTCTGAATAAATGATTGAACCTAACAGAGAAATTTTGGTTTCACTTCAAAACCTGATAGGAGTAATTTAGGATAGGCTCCCAACAGTAGATCATCAAGAAGAACACCAGATTTATGAGAGGTGTAGATCAATAGCTAAGGAGTGGAGTAGGAGTCCACCTCATAACCATATAGAGGCTCAGGATGAGCATGAGACTGAATCAATCCATCAACCAGAGTCACCTCCAGTTGTGGTACCAATAATTTTAGAGAGAGCACCCTGTGATCCTCGGGATCAAATCAGAGAACTTTTACGTCTTTAGCCACCATCATTCGTAGGATCTACCGATGGGGTAGAGGTTGAGTCTTGGCTATTGAGTCTAGAAAGGTTGTTTGGATTGCATCCCCATGAGATCAATTTGAAGGCATGAATTTCTATTCATCTTTTGAGAGGAACAAACTCCACATGGTGGAGGTAGGAGGAGTATAAAAATTACATAGTTGTAGACACAGTCACTTGGGACATCTTTACAGAGAGATTTAGAGATAGATACCTATCAGAGCACTTTAGGCAACATAGAATTGATGAGTTTCATGACCTTCAACATAAAGGTCTTTTAGTGTCTCAGTATGAGAGAAAGGTCTTTGAGCTCTTACCCTATGTTGAGTACCTGAAGGATGAGAAGCTACTCGTCAACTAGTTTATTAGAGGATTGAATGTCGATATAACAGGACCATGTAGGATGGCAGCTCGAGGAAGCCTTCAGGTCACCATTGAGAAGACCTTTCTATCAGAGGAGATTCAGGGTAGACCTTAGGACACGTGGGATCGGTATCAAAACTGAAACCATATACCTCAATCTTTTGGGTTTCAGAAACCCCACTAGTAGGGTAATCACAGACATTCATCAGGGTCCTTCAAACCCCCTCCTTTGTAGCAGCAACAATAGAATCAAAGGAAAAGGCCTCCACAGGGTCAGCAGGGCTTTAAGACCAAGCAGTGGTAGACATAAGGTCCTAGGTGTGATCAACAACCATATGTTCCATACACACTTCCAGCATGGACTTAGTAGTCCTCTAGGGATGGTTACAGTGGATTGAGAAGGACAAGAGGATAACCTTATTCTAGACCATATGGTGTTTGGTTTCAGACACATGGTGCTTGTTTCACTTGTAGGACCATGGGACACATGGCAAGAGAGTTCCCACAAGGTCAGATGGTAGGCAGTTAGTGGATGGCAGGTTCAAAACCTATAGTTGGGGACATGGGTAAGTCCCATAGAGTTTTCAAAGCATTTGACAACTGCCAAGTTGAGCATCAGGCTACAGTCATAGAGGCCACAGGTATGATCAGAGATAGCAGTGTTACTATCTTGTTTGATTCACAATCTACAGATTCTTTTATATCTCCATTGGTTGTGGAGTGTTATGGGCTAGTGGCAACTAGGCAAGATGTTAGTTGGGAAGTGATGTTAGCTTCAGGAGCTAGATTGTCCATTGAATCAGTGGTTAGGGATTATAAGCTTCAGATTGGGAGTACAACCACCATAGTAGACCTTTGAGTCACACCACTAGGATCTTATGGCATTATTCTTGGCATGGATTGGCTATATGCCCACATAGCCAAGATGGATTATCGCCAAAAAAAGATTGAGTGTGTGGACGATCATGGTACTTCCATAGTAATTTCAGGGATTCAAAGACCCATATCACTTTGTATGATTTCCACTATACAACTTAAGTAGAGCATGCGAAAGGGATGCCAATTATTTGTCATCACCATCAATGATAGAGAAGAAGAGGATGATAAGGAACCATCACTTGATGATCATCCTATCCTTTAGGGATTTTCAAACATGTTTCCTTCTGAGTTACCTGGTATGCCACCTCATAGAGAGATTTATTTTCACATAGATCTTGTACTTGGAGCTAAGACAATTTCAAGAGCACCATATAGGATGACCACTAATGGGCTTAATGAGCATAAGATGCATATTGAGGAACTTTTAGAGAAAGGTCACATTCATCCTAGCATATCCCCTTGGGGTGCATTAGCCATCTTCGTAAACAAGAAGGATAGATCCCTTTGGTTATGTATGGATTATAGATAGTTGAACAAAGTGACCATCAAGAATCGATACCCTTTTCCAAGGATCAATGACTTATTAGATCAGCTTTAGGGTGTCAAAGTATTTTCTAAGATAGATCTGAAGTCAGGGTACCATCAGTTGAGGATAGTAGAGAGCGATATCCACAAGACCGCTTTCCGTACTAGGTATGACCACTATGAGCTCACCATGGTTCCATTTGGTCTTATGAATGCTTTAGTTGTATTCATGAGTTTTATGAATGAGGTATTCCACACTTTCCTTGACTAATTTGTGACTGTGTTCCTTGACGATATATTGATATATTCTCAGAATGAGAAGGAGCATGAGGAGCACTTGAGACAGGTTTTGTAGTGCTTGAGAGATAATCAGTTGTATGGTAGTTTGTCGAAATGTGCATTCTTTAGATTAGAGGTCAAATATTTAGGACATGTTATATCTGGGGATAGGATCTTAGTTGACCCATCGAAGATCAGAGCTATTATGGATTGGCCAATGCCAGCTAGTGTGATAGAAGTCAGGAGTTTCATGAGTCTAGCAAGTTACTATAGACCCTTCGTTGAGGGGTTCTCTAGGGTTGCACATCCTATTACATCTCTTCAGCAAAAGGGAAAGAAATTCGAGTGGACAGAAAAGTGTGAGAGGGCCTTTTAGGAACTAAAAAGGGAACTTACTAGTGCACCTATTCTTTTTGTGCCAGATCCATTAGCCGATTTCATGGTATGTACATATGCTTCCTTAGATGGTTTAGGAGCAGTCCTTATGTAGGATGGTCGAGCTATAGTGTATGATTCTAGTAAAATTTAGAATCATGAGCTTAACTACCCTACCCATGGCCTTGAGCTTGTAGCAGTGGTGCACGCACTTGTGAGGTGGAGACACTTTCTTTTGAGTCATCATTTTGAGCTTCATTCAGATCATCAGAGCTTGCAATACATATTTACTCAACCTAATCTTAATGCTCGTCAAAGAAGATGGATGGAGTTTTTATGTGAGTGTGATTTTGATGTTCAATACATCAAGGGGAAAGAAAACATAGTTGCAGATGTCTTGAGTGGGAGACGTCATGAGATATACTCCATGTCTATAGACACAGATTTGAGAGATTGTATATTGCGACAGTTGCTAGAGGATGAGTGGTATTTAGAGGTATGCGAGGTAGTGCGATCTCAGGAGATCTTGGAAGGGAAGTATGTAGACTATTCATTAGAGTCCAATGGACTACTATGCCATAGAGGGTGCATCTATGTACCTTCTTCCAAAAGGTTGCGTAATTTTATTGTGATGGAGGCTCATAGAGCTCCTTATGCAACACATCCCAGAGTTAAGAAGATGCATGTAGATTTGAGACAATTATATCATTGGCTAGGTATGTGACAACTCATTACAGTACTAGTAGCCCGATGCCTTGAGTGCTAGAGAGTCAAGGCTAAGTACCCCCATCTAGGTGGGTTACTCTAGTCTCATGCGATACCATAGTGGAAGTGGGATACAATATCGATGGATTTCATCATTAGTCTTCCTATGCCATCACATCATCATGATGCCATCATGGTGACAATTGAGAAGTTGACCAAAGTGGCCCACTTGTCATGAGTTCAGACTACCTTCAGAGCACTAGCAGTGGCACAAGTATTCTTGCAGGATATTGTCAAACTTCATGGCATTCCATGCAAGATCATTTCAGACAAAGATTCCCTCTTCACTTCTTCCTCTTGGAAGGCATTGCATGCTGAAATGGGTACCAAACTTAACTTTAGCATAGCCTATCATCTGGAAATGGATGGACAAATAGAGATGGTGAACCAGGTGTTAGAAGATATGCTCCTTATGTACGCCATAGATCATCAGACCAAATGGGAAGAGTACCTTACTTTGGTAGAGTTTGCCTATAATAATGGGCATCACACTTCTTTAGGGATGCCACCTTTTTTAGGATTTGTATGACAGACCTTGTAGGAAATCTTTGAGTTGGGACCGCATTGAGGATTGCTATGGCGAGGTTATAACATCATGGGAGGATGCAACACAGATGAGATCTCAGTACCCCATCTTTTTTATGAACTATAGGAGTAAGTTCATGCCTAGAGGAGGAGGGTGTGAGGCCCTAACCCAAGCCGTCATAGCATTGTAGTTATTTTTCATGTTGGACCTATTATTGATACTTTATTTTGATGTATTATGGATATAGATTCTATATGATCCAGTGATTGGATAACATTGATATGGTGTATGTCATTTATTTTTTATTTACAGTAGTTTATTATGATGTTAGAAAATATGGATGCATGCCTTACGAATGATTGAATTTAATGATGATTATGATGATGCCATTAAGTAAATTCCTTTATGTGGATTTTATTGGATAAGTGGTAATTTGATTGTTATGATTGAAATTGTATGCAAAGTGTCTGAATTGTATTCTTTTCATATGTTAATATTATATGTGATTATTTGGGATTACTAATGTGCAAAGTGAGATGTGCAGAAAAACTAATCCATGTGACCATGAAAACTATTCGGAGAATCAAGCTAAACCTATGTGCATTTGTTAAGACAAGGGTTGTCTATTTAGAGAGACAACACCTCATGTGTAATGTGTTTTATTTGTAAATGTTTATGCTTGAATTTGTTAAATTTGTTAATTCCAAAAAGGGATATTGCCATGTGTATTTTAGTATTGTGTATTTGTATGGTGTCACTTGACACTTGTATTGTGAATTGAGTTGGCGGTGACATGTCCCTTGGAGGGAATTTGTAAACCAATGCATTTTTAAAAATATCTTAGTATGGTCCCAAGAGAGTCTTGGATAGAGAGCCATTAGAAAGGTCAACTCAAGGTTGACCCATAGATAAACTTTAGGTGAGTTTCTAGAGGGTCAAACTAACTCCTAAGGTTAGGTTAGGGGTACTTTTAAAGGTCCATATGATATACCTATGGGTAAAGGTCAATTTTAACAATGTGTCCACTCACATGTGACTGTTAATTCAACTCAAAAGTTGTGTTTTCCAAGATGGCCAAAATTCAACTTTTGAGGATTTCTCCTAGGTTAGACAACCTTCCAATTGAGTGATAGTTGCTCTTCCCTGTTTTTCTTTTACCTTTTTGGGTTGGCTTATTTAGAGAGCTTGTAAGAGGTTTGGAAGACCAACCTATGAAATCTCACACCCTTTCCAAGAGGTTGGAAAGTGTGAGAAGAGTCTACTTGGGGAAGGGATTGAGACTTAGGATTTTGATCACCCACTCTCCATTTTTGGAGACTTAGAATTCTTGTTTTTTGGGGGTTTCTTGGAGTTGCATTTTCTAAGTTTGGAGAAGGAAAAATAATAGTGGATTGGGTAGATCTTCTTCAACCTCTCCTTATTTCCATTTGCAGGATTAAGGTTGATAGAAATTCATTCTTACAATATCTTTTAGTGTCAATGTGAAGAAAGTTTGTATGTGCTTTTGCTTGTTGTTTGCTTTGTAGTTTTGGGAAGTTTACCTTGATTCCTTCCTTGTGTTTTACTTATATGTTGAATGATTTATGTATTTGGGTGTTTCAAGGCCATGCTCACCCTTGGGAGGGTAGAGTATCCTTGGGGGTCAAGGGTTGCTTGATAGCCTAAGAGTGTAGAAACTCTCTTCTTAGAAGAGAGAGATACACAAGGGTTATGGGACCCTTGTTACATTGCCCTTTTATGTTTATGCAAAGGGGGTCATAAGGGGAGATATGGGCTTGTATACCATAGAGGAGATAAGGTTTTTTTCGGACAAGTATGTGACTTGTGGTGGTTCTACTTTGGTAGTCTTGTAAAGGCATTGTGTTCTCCTCATTGTAGATCTCCTCTAGGTACTTGGTCCACCTTCACCCCACAAAAGAAATAGTCATTTGATGAACTCATTTATCCCTGGGTTGGGAGTTCAAGTGTTGTGAGTCTCTTCTTGTGTTTTGTTTGAAATGTTTGTATCCTATTTAGCATTAGTTCTCCTAGCTTGGGGGTGGCTTCATGTAAGCCTAGGTTGGGAGGTGAGCCTCCATGGTCACAACCTACAAACTTTATTTGTAGGTTTTCTTGGGAATAAAGGATAGAGTAAAGTCTACTTGCAAGTTCCTATTTTATGTATTTGAGATTCAAAGTAAAGAAAATGTATTTTTTACAAGCCCTCAATTTGTAGAAATGAAGAGGCTTGAGTTTGTAACCTTCCTAATATTATGTAAAGGAAACAAAAAAAATCTACATTTACTTGAGTATTTTAATTGCAAGAAATAAAAAAAAGAGAAGCATTTGAGTTATTCCTTTATATTTATTTATTGCTTGAAATAAAGTAGGAATGAAGTCTTACTTTCTGTTTTAGTAGCTATTGAAAGAAATGCATGTTGAAATGGAAAAAGTTAGATAAATATTTAGATTATTTTCATTCATGTAATCTTATCTTTTCTGCAAAATGAATGTTAGATGTGTAGTTGTTAGTAGAAAATAAATGTGTATACTTCTTAAGAGTTAGTTTTAATCCTTTCCAATATAAGCATCTTGTTGTTTAAATGAACAAATGAGAAATTTGAAAGTTTAGGTTGCAGCAATAGAATAAAGAAGTTCTGTTACTTTTATTAATCTAGAAAATACTCATTTAGTGGATAAATTATTCTATGCATTCTTATTTTTATTAAAAAGGGGACTTCATGTTATAGAATGAAAAGAATCCATTCTATTTGTTAAAATATACCTGCTCTAAGTTAATGGAATATTGTAGATTTATGTATATATATGTATATACATATACATATACATATACATATACATATACATACATACATACATACATACATATATATATACATATATATATATATATATACACACACACACATTATATATATATATATATATATATATATATATATATATATATATATATTATTTAGAGAAATAAAGTAGATATGTTGTTGTGTATAAAACAGAAAAAAAAATACATATACTATAAACCTATAGAAAAAAATTCTTTTATTTAATATTTTGGTTCAAAAAGATAATCTTATTTAAACCAGAACATATATAAATTTTTATCTTCAAATCTGGTTCTTTCAGCATATGAACATTTTATCATAGTTATATATATTTATATATAAATATATTTACATACATACATACATATATATATATAAAAAGGCACAAAAATTTTTTTTATAAAAAAAGAGCTTTATTTTAACCCTGAGAAGGGCATTCACGACATGGGGTCCATAGGGCCGTGGTCACCCACAGTCGCAGGTTTTACCCCTATGATGGTGGGAAGGCCACCCCATAGTCACAGGGCCGAGGCTCCATACTTGTGGGGAAGGCATCCCCACAGCCGCAAGGGCAAGCCCTACGTTGTGGGTGGTGGCTGCCATGGAAGACCACCTCCCCCCCTCCCCCGCACATGGTGCTATTTGGACTCACAACCCCCACCTCCCTA
Organism: Cryptomeria japonica; assembly: GCF_030272615.1. Taxonomy (NCBI): domain Eukaryota; kingdom Viridiplantae; phylum Streptophyta; class Pinopsida; order Cupressales; family Cupressaceae; genus Cryptomeria; species Cryptomeria japonica. The sequence continues at coordinate 118,973,037 of NC_081411.1, forward strand.
GGAGTTCCTTCAGCCTTTCTCCTCCATGCCTTGCCTCCGTCGTCCCTTCCTCCCTGCAAATGCACATACACACACACAATCAAAAAAAGAAAAGATGTTAGTAATAATAAAACCCTAACCCAATTTCAGGTTAGGGTTAATAAATAACAAAGAAGAGAGAAATAGATTCATAAAAGGTATAAAAGAAATAAACCCTAGTTAGGGTTAAAATTAAAAAAAGAGAAATAAAATGTAAGAGGGAAAAGATCTTTTAAATTTTGAAATGGGAAAACCCCATTTAACTTAAGATATTTATTTTAGGATAATTTTTATTTTATTATAGGTATTAGGGAATTAGTTGACAATGTATATGTATTTATAGAAAATTATATATACATGTATGGGTAATTTCCTTAAAGAATTTATTCATGGATATTTTATAAAGTAAAATGATTAATTTTAGATCAAAGGGGTAATTTATTGTCAGAGATTATATATTTAATATTTAATATTTAAGGGGGATTTATTTTGACATTAATGTGAAGTTATTGACTAGGAGATTATTATACTTGATCTAGTTAACTTTAATAGGCGAATTTTAAAACAATATTTACTATTGCTCAATTCATTATTTTTGAATGCAATGAAATATGTGTTAACATTATTTTAATTAGTATCAAAAGTGATTAAATGCCATTAGGGATTATTATTATCTCTTGATTAAAAAAATTGCGGAATCATCTGGGGTAAATTAATTAATTAATAAATAAAGTTGTGATGACTCTTTGGGGTAGAATTATTTTAGTATTAAAAATGTAAACGCTATATTTGTTGAGTTAATTAAAATTAACTTTAGGAACCCATTATTTTAATGCATAAGTTAACCCTTAGAGTAGACAAACTTATTATTCTCATCTTTTATCGAAGAACATCTAGTATTTTTGTGTTGTTAAAAAAAAAAATTGTTGTTTTTGCCCAAAATTTTGGGCATGATACAAGGTAATACCACAATTGATGTTGAGACCAGTTACAATCCTCTGATGATAGATATCTCTGCAACCCCTATGATTAAACATATTGATATTGGGGACAAGGGAGAGAAGAAGGATATTGTGTCAGGAGAAGATGAGGTAACTAAGGTGGACAAAGGTAAAGGCATAGCTAATCTGCCAATTGCCACTCCTCCAGTTATAGGGATCTAGCCCAAGATTTTGATCAATCTTGATGGCTTAGTTGATCTTGGGAAGATGTCTCTTATCAAGAAGCTTATGCTTGTTGTTGTTGTAGTGCAAGGTCAAGCCAGTTAAGATCTAGTGAAATCACAGAATGAAGACAAAAAGACAATTTTGATGTCTATAGATGTTTTGCAAAAGGTGGCTTCCAATGTATAGTTAGATTCAAATAACAGCCCCTTCGGTAAATTATTACAATTGATTAACAATGTAAATACCAATTTTGATTCTTTGGAGAAGATGACTACTTAGAAATTTTTGGACAGGTTTAAGGAAGTTAGAAAATAAACATTCTTAAAAATGATTGAAGATGATAGCGTAATACTAAATAAGGGATTGTAGACTATTTCTAACACATTGTCTTAAGCTAGTAAATTGTATAAATCTTTCCTCATTTTGCCTCAATTCACTATTGATTTTGATAAATAGATAGGTGTTTACTAGGAAAATATTGCTATTATTTCTCAATCTTTTGTCCCTAATGTATCATTAACCAAAATTATTGAAGGATGGATTATAGCCTTAAATGATCAGATCTCACCTGGGATTCTTGAAGACTATTTATGCTGACCTCTTCAAGTATTTGTAAAATGTTTGTCATTTGTATATCAATTTTGGGCAGCACCCCAACTTTGGCATTGTTTTCAAAGGGGGAGAGATGAGGTGAAAAATATATAGACTAATTATGTATAGAGTGTACAATTCGATGATGTAGATTTTTGGATTGTTGAGCCTTAGAATTATTTTATTCTTTCATCTGGTGTACAAGTTTCAACACTTAGCCATTTTTCATAGGTGTTTCGATCTGTTAAGGTTCCCACAGATACTAAGAGGGGGGGGTGAATCAGTATCTGACCGGTAATGTAATTTTCTTAAAATTGAATATGTAGAATATAAAGTAACAGTATACCGGTATGCAAGAATTAATGCAAATAACAGAATCAAAAGCATCCACATGAAAAGAACACCATAACACAAGATGTTTAATGAGGAAACCCGGTGTGGGAAAAACCTCGGTGGGATTTGTGACCCACAATATTCACTTATTGGCCAATAAGAGAATATTACTTACAATAGGGGCCTACACATGCAGGAAGGCCAACTGCCTAGAGCTCACTGCTCAAAAAGAAGTCACACTAACTTACAATGAGGATTTACACAAATCCAATATTCTGTACTGCTTTACAATAGAATCTTCAATGCTAGATTTAGTACCAGTTCTTGCTCTATTCTTTACATATACCCTTGACCTATAATTCACACATTAGGTCTGCCTTCTAATTTATTTATTGCTTTCTATCCATATCCCACAAATGCATACAATGATCTCTTTTATATACAAGTGTCATTTTACAATTTGCCAAGTCGGCTTACAATGATAAACAAAATATTACATATCAAAAATCCTGTCGACCTCTGTGCCAGTATACATCTTTTCTTCTGTGTTGGTGCTGGTGTAGATTGATCTTCTGATGCCAATGCACTATCTTGCCTATGTTATATATTGTCAGTATAATATCTTGCTGGTGCCATAGGATTGCAAGGTTGCTTGTATAATGTTTTGCCAGTATAATGTCTTGCCAGTGCCATAGGATTGCAAGGTTGCCTGTATAATGCTTTGTCGGTATAATGTCTTGCTGGTGCCATAGGATTGCAACATTGCCATCAATGACAAAACCTTCAATCACACACAATGTCTCATTGGAGTGTCCATATGCCAACATGATCAATGCCAAAGAGGGAGATTGTTGAAAATTGACACTCATCTGGTGACATTTGATTCCTAACTTATGGTCTAGGGTTGTCATTGATGAAGAATCTTCTTGATGATTTGATCTCGCGGTCATGATTCATCTTATCAGAAGCTAGAATTAACCAATAGACAGTTAACCAGTATAACAAGGTATTTCATTAATGTTTTGGTCCAGAATGATTTTTGATGATTGTGGTATTTTTGGTGATTATTTTTGTGATCTCGGTGATTGGGAAGATCCTTAGGAAGCATGTGACTATAATCTTTTTGTCTAGTGCTATGTTTTATTTGAGATTAAAGCCAACTTGGAGCTACACGTTACAGTTCTTGAAGCTGACTTGAAGAAGGTTGCTTTTGTGTTAAGATCGGATATATAAGATCAATTTGGTGATTGATTTTTGGTGTGTTAGTGGTGTGGTGATTTGTTTTTGTGCAATTGAGTGCAGTTTCACATGCTCACTTTGATTTTAGACCAACTGATAGCTGACTAAGACAAAAATTGAGTATTCAGCAAAGCAAAGATAGTCAAAGATTCAGTGCTTAACTGGAACTCATTCTTGCATAGTCAGATTCTAATTGGGAGTTCATTTTATTGTATTTTCTCATTGTAATCAAATTGTAAGTCAGTGAGACTTCTCTAAAGGTTGTATCTTTCTAGGCAACTATATCTGAGTAGTGAGCTCTAGGTAGTGAGCCTGAATGCAAGTGCATTCCCCATCTATGTAATATTTATGTACTCTTGGCCATAGTACATAAATATTGTGGGTTCCAGCCCCATCATTTTTTTTCCCTTTTTGGGTTTCCACATAAAAATTCTAGTGTTGTGGATTTTTTTTGCATGTGTATGTTCTTGTATGTTATGCATTGCTAATCGGTGGATAAAAAATAAGTTTGAGGATTTGATTTCTGGTAGATCACTGACTCACCCCCCCTTCTCAGTGATCTCTAATTCTAACATTGTCTTTCTCAATCTATTCTTGCATTCTCTTAGGGGAATTATGATGGAATCGTATATTTCATTTCCTAATCACTCCATCCAAACATTTGATTGGCTTATGGATCTTTTCCAAAAATGGTTCCAAGCTAACATTGGCAGTAGGGTCACCCTCGCAAATCTTATTCATGGTAAACAAAAGCCAAATGAGAGGGTTATAGATTTCACTTCTCTCTATCAATCTATTTCTACCAATATCCCCTTTGCCTTGCTAGATAGTGATTTGGAAATAATGTTTATCTAAAATCTACATTTGACATTGAGGGAGAATTTATCTCTTAATCACCATCAGAACTTTTTTGATCTATGTTCCACACTCATTGATTACCAACATATGATGACTCAGTTCAAAGAATCTACTTTGAACCCTTCTATTGGTACTTTCATAAGCATGTCTATAGGAGGGTCTAGGAAGAAGAAATCTATGGCTAATGTCATAGCTACTCCTCTAATAGTTGTTTCATAGGAACCATAGTGAAATAGGGTCTCCATCAAAATCAAAACATACACCTTCCCCATCATCCCTTCCATCCATCTTAGGTCCTTATATCCCTTCGTTCTGTATGCAAGGTCAACAAAGGCACACATCCTTGAGTAAATTTCATCAATCCAAAAGAAGTCCACTTCATTCATATCCATCCATGCATTCCTTTCCCCCTCCAAGAAATTTGGATGCCAAGTATAAAAGTCATAAGTCTAGAAATCCACATGTATTCAAGGATCAACATGTCCAATATAATCGACATGTCAAAACAAAGAACAATATGATCTATAAAGAAAAAGATATACCCAAAAGGCCACAAAGGCCCACTGAGAAAAATAAAGCAAAGTCAAAATATATATGGGTTCCTAAATCCCTTGTGCAAGAAATGCACTTCCAAGGAACTACAAAAGCATGAAAAATCAAAAACCATGTGGATCCCTAAGCGGCTCCTTGAAGCACAAAAGCCTAAAGAAACATCCAACTTGGCATCCAAAGTTGCTATTCCTCCATCCAACCCTCTCAAATTTGTTCCTCCATCACCTTCTTCATCCATTTTGGGCCCTTATGTCCCAAAATCCCAAGCTATTCCTCCATCAAAATCTCAATATCCAAAATACATCTTTCCTCCATTAGTCCATCACCCGTCAAGGTGTGTGCCAATATTGATCTTGCCTTCACTTCTATCCAGTGAAGCCTAATTCTTCCAATACCCTATCCATTATCCAATGCATATTTTCCATCATTTGATCCCTTTGATCCAATCCTTTGCATAAATCCTTGCCTTAGTTTCATCTTATTTTCCATGTCCTTATCCTACCAATGTCTTTGAGCATACTTTTAAAGGTCATGGTCCATTTTTTTAAAGGCTACTATCCAAACAGAAAGATTCTTGAGTCCTTCTTCCATCCCCTATCATGTGTCCATCTTCTATTGAAAAAGCTCAAAAATATAAAAAAAAAAAAGTGAAATAGAAAAAGAAAGAAAAAAGTAAAGAAAAAATAATTCGTCCACTGGTGAAAACCTGGCAAACAGGCACCTTGGGCAAGTACCATGATGAAAACCTAGAAAACAGGTGTCATGTGTAATCTATGAACTTCTTGCACACCACACTTGGGGTTAGGTTTCCTCCTTCATATCCTATTACCCTTCATTATCCTATTATACCATGTCATTACCCTTCATATCCTATTGTTCCTCATGCATATATCCCCTTTTCCACATTTGATCTTGACAAGGCTGAGGATCATCATGAGCATCATGCATCTTGTTTGCAACTTTCAGTCTATCATAGCTTTTGGTTTTTATCCATTTTCTTATTACAACCTTTCATCCATATTCCCTGTCTTATTGCAACTTTCTGCCACTATCCCTTAGCCAATCCTGACCTTCAGTCCATGTCCCTTATCCATTCTTGGTCTTGCTTATCCTATCCATATATTATCAGTATCCATACACTCTTTTTCATTCCTTGATCTTGATCTGACATAAGGATGCAAAATTTAAACATAGTTTCAAAAACCTCTTGACATGTCCCTCATGCCATGTCACTGCTTTACATTGTCATATCTAGTCTCTTGTCCCATCATGCAATAGCCCTTGAAAATTGCATCCGTATTGTCTCCATGATAAAAGGCCTTTGTCTTCCCTCTATCCACCAACATTTTAGCAAGCCTATTTATTCACCTGTCATATTCCTTGCCTTGCTAGACACTGGGGGCAAAATCATAAAAATCTCTAAAAATCATATAATGCCCTGAAAAAATCCCTAAAAATTGAATAATGTCTCAAAAAAATCATAAAAATCACATAATGTCATGTAAAAAATCATAAAAATTGCAAAATGTCCTTAAAAAAATCCCTAAAAATCAAAAAATGTCTTAAAAAAAAAAAATCCCTAAAAGTCAAATAAATTCTTGAAAAAACAAAACAAAAAATAACCCCTTTGTGCATAGACAGATCACTGAGCATACATCCAATGACAATCAATCAAACATTTGTGTAGACAACAAATAGATAACATGTTACAACACTATGCTTTACTGAAATCATGCATTAACAGATGAACTTTTCAATCAAACCAGGCATTCAACTTGATCACAGTTGTCACATCAATCCAAATAGCATAAACATTACCATTGGTCCTTGTCAATATTATCATGGGTCTTACATAGGGTGTGGTATACTCAACACCAGACTGTGTCCTATCTTAGACAAGGTACCACATTCCCTGGAACCAGACAACATGATCATTCTTGTTTTCCACTTTTGACAATGACAATCAAACTGTTTGTTTGAGTTGGTTGAATTTGTGCATCTTATCTTTTTACTGATTTATCTTTGGCTTCGACCATGTTCCTATGTTTCTTGATGATGTCACTGAGTGATTTAGAGTGACCGAGATGTTTCATGGTCCCTTTCTTCTTTTTTGTTGTGTTTGTTGTTTGTGGAATGATTGTCACAAACTGGGGCAACTATATCATTGGGTGTCTGTGATAAGTACGTTTGCTTTGTGAATGCCGCACATAACTCAACCCTTGATGTATGAACCCTAGGATGCTTCACTCATTCCTTGTGTGTGATGTGTCTATCTTTTGCAAAAGGGGTTGTGTTCCAGCTCTGGCCTTCAATGCCATGATGCTCTACATCTGCTTTACTACAATAAATAAAGGTTCTCACCTACAAAGTGCATTAGTGAAAGCAAGTTTTCCTTCATCTCTAACTATCCTCTATCTAATTTCTTCTTACTGACATTTCTTCTGTCAGTCTTGGTAGTCCATTTGATCCGTTCGAACCTATCATCTTTTGTCATTCTTATCGATCAATTGGCCTCTTTTCTGGATTTTTTCGGCCAATTCCTTGAGGGGGCATGCATATGTCATTGTTATTGTCTGGGGCATTTTCATTATTGTTCTTTGAAACAACGCTTAAAATTGCATTGTCTCAAAGAGGGGCAAAATGTAGACATCTAAAAATGGTCAACGCTTGTGGAGTCATACTTTAATATTTGCGCATTGCTTTATTTTAGGGTTTTTGCGTCACATTAACATTTCTTCTATGTCATGCACTTGGTCTTTATCATTTGCGAGCATTGATTCCTTCTTCTGCATTCTTCATTTATCTCACTTTCAAATTTGGTCTTGTCGATAATAATCTTCAGTCATGATTTTGGTCGATCTTATCCTGTCGCATCAATGTGCATGTTTATTCATCATCATTTTGGACATCGTCAATCCTAATCGATGATAGAATTAGGGTTTTGTCCTCTTATCAATCTTGTCATCTTGCGATCGATTCATCATCGATCCTCACTCTTGTCAATCTTGTCGATTTTGTGATCGATTTGTCATCGATCGTTGTTCTTTTCAATTTTGTCATCTTGCGATCGATTTGTCATCAATCGTTGTCATTTTCAATCTTGTCATTTTTCGATCGATTTGTCATCAATCATTTTCCTTCTCAATCATGTCAATTTGGATCAATTAGTCATTGTTCCTTGTCAATTGGCACATTTATCAATCAAATCATTCGTCAGCATTGGTCCTTTGTCGGTCAGAATCATGATTAAATTGAATCGACATTAATTATCTTTTGTCAAGACCTAATTGTCGTCCTTGCATTTCTAATTTATCTTCCAAGGTTTTATGATTTATTCATTTAATCTTATTTGTCATTTTCCCTCTAGGATTAATAATTTATTTATCTATCCTAAGTCTTCTTGTCACAATTAAATATTTATTTAATTGGCTAATTAATTCCCCCTCTTTTTGTGAATTAATTAATGAATGAAAAATTATTAATTAATTCACCTAATTTTCCTAATTTCCAAGTCATCATTTCTAACCTAATTTTCTAATTTCCTAATTTCAATTTCCACCTAATTAATTTCTCTCTAGTCTCTCCCTATTTTTGTGCTTCGGTGGAAGCATGAATTTCTCATGCATCATACTATTGGCATAGCAAGATGTCATAGGCTTTTAGTCCTCTAACCTTTGCATTAGCAATATGTCATAATTCATGACATAGAAGGTGTCATAACCTTCTTCCTTCAACTCAATTTTGCCATTTTGAAATCAATTTCCTCTAATATCAATTTCATACTAATCTTATCTTTTCTCCAATTTATCTATAAATTGGATGAATTTCTTCAATCATGGCCCTAATCGATCAATCAATCATGCTTCTAGTATCTTTATGCTATTTTGTCAATCTTGCTTTCATCTCATGCTTATTCACTTGTAGGTGAGATCCACAAACAAAAAAAATTTGAAGGAGAAAGAAGGACAATGGAGATTTATGAAGGAGATATCTGCATTTGGTTTGCTTTAATCTCATTTTGAATATCTCATCTTCATGTTTTCTATTGAATGTTTTTAGGATTGTTATCATTGCAATTTGGCTTTGTGATTGAACTAGTCTAATATCTATTGCTTTGATGAATTCCAAATTCCTATCTACACAAACCATACCCATATTGGTATGATGGTTCTAAATTTTGTCAATAGCATCATGTTCCTGGTCATGACACTGGCCATTGTTACCATCTTAGACATATGGTCCAGGACCATATCAATAGTGAAGCTATAAATGTTGGTGATAGAAAACATAAATCTAATAAGTTGGTTGACTACAAATAGTGAGTTACAAATCTACACAAATCCTTTCCTACCACATTCATCTAATTGCATCTCTGCATCATACTCAGTACTAGATGATGGCCCTTATATTAACTTGGTTACTATCAATCTGATCTCACCTCCTATCCAAAACACCAAAATATTTGATATATCATTCACCCTTCTAGATGCCCCATACTTTGGAGAGCATACTCCTCTGTACATCCTTGTGAAGCTTAACAATCAAAATATGGGTGTGATGGTTGATACTTCATGCAGAGTCGATGTAATCATGGAGGAGACTTTTTTTGTAAATGGTTAGTATAGGTTGAGATATGACAAGTGTCGTGCTACCTTGAGAATGCATAATGGGTTGTCTCTTTCTCCTTTGGGTAGTATCCCCTTGATGGTCCTTGTTGGACCCAAGATTATTTCATCTACATTTGTTATCATCCCTGAGTCAGATCTCTTTTGAGTTAAACTAGGTATTCCTTAGTTAATTGCTATGGATGCAGTCCCTTTGGTGATCCATAAATGTTTGAAATTTCCTCATGAGGGTTCAATTCATGTCATCTAGGATACTGGATATTGACCCCTGGTAGTTTGTGGGAAATTTTCATTAGACCATTTTTGATCTGCTTTGGTGGGGCCCATGCTTCCTCCTAGTGATGATGTATCAGGCATATTATCAGTATAAGATAGTGGAGTCAGCCCCAAAATCGGTCCAACCTAAGTATTCATTACCTCTTCCTACATCAACCTATGCTCTATGTATTCCTATGTTAGAGCAAGTAGTGTATTATTCCCCTTCATCATTGAGGGGAGAGGTTAAGCCTGTTCCTTTGAATAGACCTCCTCATCTACCTAGGACTACACAACCTCTAGTGGTGTCCTCTATTATTTGAACTACACCTAGTGTAGATAATAAAAAGGAACCCATAATTTTGAATTCTGTGACCTGTCGTCCCTTAAAGGTCTTGATCCTAGCTAATATCCCTTGACCTTCTCAATATGATAAGGGGAAGCATTCCTCTCATGCTCGTTAATCACTACTTTCTCCTACTTCATAGCCTATGCAGACACCCTCTATTCTTTCATCTACTTCTTGAGAAAAGTGAGGTAGAGCACTCATTACTATGAATGTAGTGCCTATCTCGGGTGCACTTCCTATTCCATTGGTTGGGCCTTCTCCTATCCCTAAGGTTTCAGAGGCCCTTCCTATGGACCATGATGATCCTAGCTCTTCCTAGGCTTCAACTCCTGGTCCACATCTTCATCATAATCAACATCTACGTGATTGTAAGTGTTATTGATGGGCAATGGCTCGAGAATGTGATGTTTCATTATAGTTTGATGGTGGACCTTCAAAACCTATTCTTGTTGTCTTTGTTCCTATCTCTTCAAATGTTCCTATCTCTTCAAATGTTCCAATCTCTACATCATATTTGGTATTGTTGTCACCTGTTTCTAGGCCTATTGATGAACCTCCCTCTAAAAGGGTGTAGGTCTTCATTTCTCCTTCCTTGGAGCTTCTCCTTATCACCTCACTACCAAATGTACCTCCATTATCTTTCCCATTAGATATGTTGCATACACAGGTGGTGTCTAGTGTTGTCTTGTTTGATCTTCCCATCTCATAGCTACTCCATCATCAGAGTATTCCCGAGGTCCTCTAACTTGCCATGGTTGATCAACAACTTGTGCCTCCTATCCAGCCTAAGTGCAAGTTTGAGTAGGGTCTGATTTTGAAGATTCGTCAGTGCAAATCAACTCAAGCATGCTCTTCACCTATCTCTTTATTAGCTTTAGTGCCTATTTTTGTTCCTATTTATATTGTTGTTGAAAAGGCCCCATCTTCTCTTGAGTTTGTCACTACTCCTTTTGTCGAGGTCGATAGTCCAACTCATGTATCACCTCCTTGAGAAGTAAGATTCAAGAACTAATTGATAACAATACCATATCTATGGTAGGTGTGAATGATAAAGGAAACAAATCGGTAGCTCCTCCTAACCAAAACTTTCAGATTTTCACCGATCCTTTACCATCCTATTCCACTAATGTGATTGAGACTAATCATCTTGCTTTCTCTCCCAATGATGTTGGCCTTGAATCTAATAATGTGGTGAACCTTGTAGATTGACAAGAGCCTCCTAAGGATTTGTTCATAACATTTGATCCTAGTGAGACCATTAAAGCACCCAATGACCCATTATACATAAGTGAAAAAATCAAAGGCATGACTTCTAGAGGAGTGATTATTGTTCATGCTTGCATGGTTAAGGTGATAACTAAAGAATTTATTTTTATACTTTGCAATTGCATCAAGTGATATATGATGATACAAATGTGATAGTTAAAGTTTGTAATGGCTTCTCTTATCTTTCTATTGGCTCTATCACACTTTCTATTGATGTTGGCACTAAATTCTTAAATGCTAAATTAGCTATCATTCCTACATCTAATAAATTTTGTGTGAAGTTGGGACATCCTTAGCTCTCTTCCATGAAAGCAATCACTTCTACTGTTCATAAATGTTTGAAATTTCCTCATAATGGTGAACTCATAATTGTTAATCATAGCATATTTCAACCTACAATGACAAATGGAGATATTTGTCTTGATTACTTTTGGTTTGAACAATTCCAGCCTCTTCAACCTAGAAGTGATGCTCTCTTTAGATCATATTAAAACTGGAAAAATGGAATGATTTTGTCATTGAGTAAACCTAGAAATACAACACTTAGCATTCCTCTTCATGATAATATACCCCTTCTTGAGGATAAGATTATAGTTCCTCCTAATCAAATAAATAATCTTCTTCCGAAAGAGGCACCCATTCCTTCTCCTAAAAAAAATAGTATCCTTTCTCCTAAGAAAAGAAATATTCTTTTGTTGGACATTTCTCTACTAGTATATGTTGTTGTCATTAATGTCAACATATTATTTCTTTGATGATTGATGATTGTTTTATTGGGATCATGGTTTGGTACATGGACTATTTGTAATATCACTATATCCTTTTGTATTAGATTTGGTGATCCGGGAAGCTTAATTGATCATATCATACGTGTTGGCATATGCACACTCCAATGAGACATTGTATGTGATTGAATGTTTTGTCATTGATGGCAACCTTACAATCCTATGGCACCGGTAAGGCATTATACTGAAAAGGCATTACACCGACAAGATAGTGCACCGACATCAGTAGATCACACTCTACACCGGCACTCAAGACACTTGCACCAGCACAAAGAAAGGAAGTATACTAGCATAGAGGCCGACAGGATTTTGTTTTATTATATTTTGTTTATTATTGTAAAAACTTTGTAAGACAACTTGGCATGTTGTAAAATGACTCTTATATATAAAAGAGATCATTATAGACATTTGAAAAAAAAAAGTAAGGAAGTAAGTGAAGAAAATGATGTATGCAAAATATTAAGGTAGACCTATTATGCGAAATATAGGTTGAAGGGGTTATGTAAGAAATAGAGCAGAAACCGACACTGGATCAGGCATTATAGATGCTATTGCAAAGTAGTACATGGTATTGGATTTGTATAATCCACATTGTAAGTTAGTGAGACTTCCTATTTGAGCAGTGAGCTCTAGGCAGTTGGCCTTCCTGCATGTGCAGACCCCTATTGTAAGTAATATTCTCTTATTGGCCAGTGAGTGAATATTGTGGGTCACAAATCCCACTGAGGTTTTTTAGACATCGGGTTTCCTCATTAAATCCTTGTGTTGTGGTGTGCTTTTCATGTGGATGTTCTTAATTCTGTTTATTACATTATTTCTTGCATACCAGTACACTTTTATAATATATTATGCATGTTTTAAGTTAAGAAACTCTAATTACCACATAGATACTAATTCACCCCCCCCCCCCCACTCAATATCTATGGGACTCCTAACAATTGGTATCAGAGTAGGGTCCTCTATTTTCTGAAGCCTAACAACTTGAGGAAGATCTTGACACCAGTGTAGATAGGATTTGGAAATCATCAAAGCAAGTGGAAATTTAGACTAGCTCAATCATGAAAACTAAATTGCAATGATAACAATCCTAAAACATTCAATAGAAAACATGAAGACAAGATATTCAAGATGAAATTAAAGCAAACCAAATGTAGATATCTCCTTCATAATTATCCATTGTCCTTCTTTCTCCTTCAAATTGCTTTGTTTGTGGATCTAACCTACAAGTGCATAAGCATAATATGAAAGCAAGATTGACAAGACAACATAAGGATACTAGAAGCATGATTGATTGATCGGGATCCATGATTGAAGAAATTCATCCAATTTATAGACAAATTGAAGAGATGACAAGATTAGCATGAAGAGATTTGAAAGGAAATTTCAAATGAAGAATGACAAATATGACAAATTATAACAAAATTGGCACTTTCTATGCAAAATTGATTGATTGACAAATTATGACAAATTGCTATGTCAAAATTGATTGATTGATAATTTATGACAAATTGACAAGATTGCTATGTCATTCCCATGAAATTAGGGGAAATATTAGAAAAATAGGAGAAAATAGAAAATTAGATGAATTGGAAGTTAGGAAATTCGAAAATTAGGAAAAATTAGTAAATTGAAAAATTAGGTAAATGAATTAATAATTTTTTCATTCATTAATTAATTCACAAAAAGAGGGGAAATTAATTAGCCAATTAAATAAATATTTAATTGTGACAAGAAGACTTAGGATAAATAAATAAATTATTTAACCTAGAGGGAAAATGACAAACAAGATTAAATGAATAAATCATAAAACCTTAAAAGATGAATTAGAAATGCAAGGACAACAATTAGGTCTTGACTAAAGATAATTGATGTCAATTCGATCATGTTTCTAATTAACAAAGGACCAATACTGACAAATGATTGAGATTGGTTGACAAACTGACCAAGATTGATAAAGAGACCAAATTGATAGGCGCCAATTGATGAGGAACAATGACTAATTGATCCAAATTGACATGATTGAAAAGGACAATGATCGATGACAAATCAATCACAAAATTGATGAGATTGACAAGAACAACGATTGATGACAAATCGATTGCAAAATGATGAGATTGAAAAGGATGAGGATCAATGATGAATCGACTGTAGGATGACAAGACTGACAAGAGGACAAAACCCTAATTCTATCATTGATTAGGATTGACGATGTCCAAAATGAAATCGAATTGACAATGTCAAAATATGCCAAATGAGCATGCACATTGATGCGACAGGATAAGATCGACCAAAATCATGACTGAAGATTATTATCAACAAGACCAAATTAAAAAGTGAGACAAATGAAGAATGCAAAAGAAGGAATCGATGCTCACAAATGATAAAGACCAAGTACGCAACATAGAAGAAATGTTAATGTGATGCAAAAACCCTAAAATAAGGCAATGCACAAATGTTAAAGTATGACTCCGCAAGCATTGATCATTTTTAGACGTCTACAACCGGTAAAAATGGAAAATCTGATGAAGCAACTTGAAGGAGCTCCTTCAGACTATGATGTAGAGAAATTGAAAAATATCAAACTAGAAGATGATTTAAGGGCAGCTTAGGATATCATTCAGGCACTTCAAGAAAATCTTACTATTGCAAGAAATAAGAGAAGATAACTTTGTGAAAAATTGCAAAATGAGAATGATGAAAAGGAATCACTTAATGATCAGATAAGCAAGCTGAAACAAGAGAACATGACAACAAAGAATGAGATGCAGGATATGACTATGAGATTTTGTAAAGAGATTGAGGATAGGAAGAAGAATGAAGAAGAATTGACAAGAAGACTAAGTGATGCAGCAAATGAGAACACAAGACTTAACTATGAAAATGACATGTTGAAGATAGATCCGATGCACACTCAGAATGACTCAAATGAACTGATGAGACAAAAAGAGGTCTTAGAAAGAGAACTAGAAACTACAAATCAACATAAAGAAAAATTCAAGAAAAGCTCAGAGGAACTTGGCACCTTGCTAAAAAATCAAAACCCTAAAGGTGACACTTTTGGAATTGGCTTTGAAGTTGGTGGAAGTTGGCTTTGACACTTTTGGAATTGGCTTTGAACTTGGCACCTTGCTAAAAAATCAAAACTCTGAAAATTGCAGAATGAATGTGAGATATTATGTTTGTGGAAGATTTGGACATTTATCTAATCAATGCAGAACACAAACCAGCATAGGTTATGGGAAAGCTATTTAGAAGAATAATGTAACTTGTTATGCATGTAATAAGATTGGGCATATTGCTAAATTCTATAGAAGTAAAGGATCATCGATAGACAATAAAAGTTCTAGCTTGAAAGGTAAAGAAAAAGTTGAAGAGGTTAAGCAAGAATTCTCAAAACAATGGATTAGAAAAGCTGATCTAAATATTGGGAATACCCCTCCACCAATAGAACCAGTCAATACTCCACCGGCAGGATAGAGTGATGCTTCACCGATAGGCCAGAGAAATGTTCCACTGATAGGAATTTCTTCATCTAATTGAAGAAATTTTCCTTGAGGGTTTGGCAATAAAATGACACATGTGCTATTATTCCCTCAGTTAGAGATAAGAAGTTGGAAATTACTTGTTACCGACAGACAATGTTAAGTGAATACTTAACCGACATGCATTTAATGCAGTAGATGGCAAAAAGACACTATAAATTCAAGGATTTGGCTCCATTTCATTTCATCGAGATTTCAAATTTATGAAGAGCACGAAGATTCCGATCTAAGAGGCAAGAACACTCCAAGCAATCATCCATCCTAAAGGCAGTAAAACATATTTTATCATGGCATCCACCGCTGCAATTGAATATATAGCAAACCCTACTATTGTTGAAGTCATAAAAAGACCTAGGCCTATATTTCAATTAGTTCCCAAGGTAGCAAAGAAAGATGATACCTTAGGTGCTTTTTCTCAAATTCCTAAGGTAGCAGTTTATGTTGAAGACCCCAGAATTTACATTCACTGCAACATTGACGAACTACGAGATGAAGAGATTAAAACCATGTTTAAAACTATGATATGTGATAAATCTGGCAATGTCAAAGATGAACATAAGATCATTGAAACCCTAGGATTTATAGAGATCCTTAGCATTCTTGAATTCCCTAAGGATGTGATTAGGATAGTCTTAAGCAGGGTACATTGTGAATTTTTCTAGCTAGATGCAATCCACAAAATCACTAAGGAAGCTGTGAAAGCTATCACAGGGTTACTGACCACCGGTAAAAGGCCAAACAAAATGAAGAAGGTTTCCAATGACCTAGTTACTTAGTTAACTGGTGCCATATCTGATAAAAGGTCCTTAAGAGTAAATGATGTAACAAACATTAATGTAATATTTATTAGCATGATATTAGGGTATAAAGCTACTCATACAAATAGACTTAATTTAGTTTCAAGTTTATACATTAAGAGTGCTTATGATATGGTCACAGATAATGCAAAGATTGATGTATGTGAGTGGTTAAAGGATGAATTAATTGACAACTTAGGCAAGATTAAGAAGGACAAGAAAGGAACTTTCAGGTTTGGAAATCTGCTAGTATGTCTGATGCTACATATAACCAAGCAGGTTCCTGGTATAGGCTACAAAGAACTTGGATATGATATACTGGTAGGCAAATAGTTAACAAAAATATTCAATAATATGGGAGAAGACAAGGAAAACAATATCCATGATTTCTTTCAAGCACTAAAGGTCAAAATGAAGAAAAGAATCAGGTTATCACAAAAGATTGTTGACAAATATAAAGATGAAATATGCTTTGTAATCAAGAAAGATGAGATCTGGATGAAAGCAGTCATCCCCAGGACAGTTTGGGTAACAGAGATGGGCTATGAAATAGATGATCATATAATTGAAACATATGCTAAAACACTTTTGGAAGCCCCTAAAGAACCTAAGGAAGAAGTATTTGGTAGTGCAGAAACTACTGAAAGCCAAATACAATCTAAGAAAAGAGTGAAAAAGGTTGAGGAAGTTGTAAGAAAAGGCTCCAGACAAGCAAAGGCCATTAAAGAATGTGTTAAAACAAACCAGTATAACAGAGGATGAGTTAGCAGCTCCACAACCTGAAACTCACCTATCACTAGTAGGTACTTCTTTAGAGAGTGACATGCCTGGAACTTTCAAAAGAGTTGTAAGGAAAAGAGATCCCTCACTGGCAACCACACCCTCACTTAGGAGGACAAGACAAAAACAACAAGCAGTGAGATCTCCAGTAAGAAAGGCTACACCAAAGAAGAAGAAACTAACACCCAAAAAGAAGAAGAGGATAAACAAGGACTTGGCCCCTCTTGATATACTGTTGAATGAAATTACAGAGGAAGGCAAATTGAAGAATATAGAGAAAATTATGACACTCTGACATCTGATGAAAAAGAACAAGTAGAAAATAGTGTTATATTACATATGGATATGTATAAGAAATTTTTGATGGAAGTAGTAAATAAAATTCCAGATGAACTATTTAAGAGACTGGAAGTAAGAAGACAAGCAGTAATAGAACTAGACAAGAAAATAAAGATAGAGAATCTACTTGCTGTATATCCAGTGAATTCACCCAAAGAAATTGATGACCTAATTGCTCAAGCCAACTGGTGAGTATTTTCTACTGCACACTGACACATTGCTTTAATGGTTGGAAGAGTTAATGAGGTGACTGAGGAGACAAAAAATGGATGGGATATATTCCTAGTTGAAAAAGAAAAATAGGAAGAATACAAGAACCCCAAACCTATAAAGGTATATAAGAAAGAAAGAGACAAGGGTAAAGGTAAAGTTGGTAGACCACCTAGTATCAAGGTTAAAGACAACTTACCCCCACCTCCTTTGATTACTCCACCGGTAAAAACAATAGCTACATAAGATCAACCGGCAACTAAAAGTATGGATGTAGAAGATGGTAATTCTAAACCTAAAGTCTTATATACTATGGATGTTGATACTCAAAAGATCAACATTGTGGTAGGCAACGATACAGCTGATAAGACTGAAATGGCTACTGAGCCTTCGGTAGCTGAGAAAACTGATAACACACAGGAGAAACCAATAGATAACAAAGAGCATAAGGTAAAGACTCAGACTTAGACTCAGACAATGCAACAAACAGAGAAACAAACAGAGCAAAAGGCTCTAGAACAGGAACAACAACAACAATAGGAACAAATTCATAAGGAAACAGTGTCACTAGCAATTGGAGAAGTAGAAATACCATTGCTTAAGGAAATGCAGACACAAACAGACCTACTAGAGGTCAATACAAGCTTGGTTACTTCCACTAATGGTACTTAGAATCTAGGTTCATCATCAGGCTACAAATCAACTAATGTGACTGAGGTACTATTAGATTGAATTAAAAAGATAATAGACTACAACTCACAAGCTTATAGGGCAATAGACGATACCATACCAATTTTGAAGGTAATTGCTCCTAACTGTAATATAGACAATAAAAATTCTTTAGGAAAACTTGATACCTTGTGTAAATATATCATAGAAAACATTGAGAAAATAAAGGAAGAGACATTGAAGGATAAAGTAGAAATTGAAAAGCAGAAATTCTTTGATGAGCAAATAAAGAAGTGAAACAGAGATTTTGACACACTTCTACCAGAATTGTGTAACTTATTGAAAGAGTACAAAACTCTGTACAAAGACACCTATAAGACAAACTTTTTGACTATAGATATTGATAAGAAGATGACCAAGGTACAGGATGAAATCAATAAACTTGCAACTAATTTTGTTAACTCACCTGATACACTATCAGTTTTTGAGGAGAAGATAACAAATTTTGAGGAAGAATTACTTAAATTAGAAAGAGAAAAAGAGAGAATAGTGAATAAGGAAAAACATCTAAGATTAAAATTGAGTCCAAGATTGGACTATCTAGCATCACTACAGAAGGAAGTATCTGAGGCACTAATACAGGGACAAAAATGTTAGGCCCAATATGGAAAGCTAATGTACTGAGAGGGGAGGGGTGAATCAGTACTCCAAAAAATTTCTTATGAAATAACCTTACTGTTATGCATAAACAGAATAGTGTAGTAACATAAAACAAAACTATAATCAACAGATAACATTCATACATGATTCACTCCATAACACATATATTTTGGTCATGCAGAAACTCTTGGTTAGAGAGAAAAATTGCGGTGGGGATGGCACCCACAACTTCACTACTGAAATAATAAAGAGTGCTTGGTTAGAGCTACATTTAGCTATTTCTGATAGCTTACCTTTTTAGGAGTATTAAGATCAGTTAGATCTACCTTACTAAAGGATTTATGCAACACTATATAAGTGTAGCACCTAGTTAAAGGATTTACAATTTATAGACTTGGTTAGAGTCTTTTACCCTGTTAATTGTTTCTCTTACAACTTCAGAATATTACAATAAGACTTTACAAATATCTGCAACTTTACATCTGAAATGTTGTAGTAGATTCTATGTGCTCAAAATAAGATTACCTTGCCTATAGCATACCTCAGTAACTCATAAAGTAACTTGGTAAACCCTTCTATTTACTTTGTTCCTTGACTTTTCTCTAATAACCTTCTCGGTGACCTTTGTGTCTCTGTAACAGTCATAATACTCTGTGATTTCTCATGTATCACATAAGTCTCACTTCATACACATATGCACACACATGTCTCACATTCACACCTTTTTTTCTAACCCTAAATTCATGTTGTATAAATAGACTTCTTATGTCGGCGATCTGATTCATTGCTTTGATCTTACAAACATGATTTCTCAAATAAATAACCATGCAAAATATTTCATTGGTTAGATGACCTCAAAATTATACAAAATCTGTATGTGCAATTTCCAATGTGATAACAGTTCTGTGTGCCTCGATCTTGTAACACGTTTTCATATGTATGTCCAGGTTCAATGAATCTGGTAACACGTTTCACTCAGTGTATATCAACTTGGTGTATTATCTTTACTGCTCGGTGTATACTGGGCTTTGTGACTGTTTTCCTTCTATAACCGACTAGGTTGTTCATACCGACTAAATATTTTGGTAGTGGTAACCGACTAGAGCATATAGAATGACTTTGTATATAAAATTAATGGCAATTTGATAAGTAGTAACAATCTCCCCTTTTGACATTAGTTGAGATGTTTGACAAAACTACTTTCAAAGTCATTACTCAAAAATCTGTATACTTTACAAAATTTGACTAAACATGCAGTATATACATTAGTCATTGAAATAGTATAATCAAATATACTCCCCTTATCAATATGTTGTACAAAACTCTATAATCACTATTCTTTCCTCTATTCATTGCTCGGTTCACTACTCTTGAATACTTTGCATATTCTACTCATTCTCTACTTGGTATACTCCCCCTGTTTACTACACTCTGGTTGTTTGATACTTTGAATACTATACACTCCTAATGATATACTCTGATATACTCTAATATACTCCCCCTTTTTGACAAACATCAAAATTTAGTTACCATTAGGAGGTGGCAACTGATCAAAAATGGATTTGTACTTTGTCTTGGCTTCGGTGAGAGCGACAGAGAGTGCATCCTTTACACTGTCCATTAAAGAATTATGTGCATTAATATCAACCAATAATGAAATTAAGCCATCTAAAGTGCTTCCCTCTTATGTAGTAGAGAGATAAGTGGCTTGGTTTAGCTATTCTTGAACGGATGAAAGATGAGGAAGGAATAATGTTTGAAGTGTCATTATGTCCATCCTAATCTTGTATTCTTCATTCCTCAGTTCCAATTGTTGAGCCATGATCTGTTGAAGCTTAGTATAAAATTTTTGAATTGAATTGGGCTCAGGGGTCAACTTATTTGAGAGATTGGTGATCTCTTTCTCAATTGCTTCTGTTTTATTCTTAATGTGCTTGAGTTGAGGGGACAACTCAGCAATAAATTTGACAAGTTTTACCTTGGCAACAACAATGGATTTCTATACTTCCTCTATCATTTTAGCAGTTAGCTCCTTGTCTTTTAGTTTTCTCAAGTATTCGGATGCATCTACTCCAGATGTCTCAATCTGATTTAGGAGTTCATCCAATTAAATATGGATGGCTGCATCAGTTGATACTGTAGCTGAAGGTAGCATACCTGATAGTAATTTCTTTACCTTCTGAAGTACTTTATTCTTCTTTTGTATGGCCAATTGCTTCTCCTGTTCGGCCTTTGCTTTGCATAGTTCACCGAATTCATTGAGTGCTTGCCCTTTCAATTTGGAGATGTCTACATTGGGCAACACTATTGGTTTTGATAGATCAATTTTGAAACTATTCTTTTTCAACTTCTTTTCTTTACCTTTCACTAGGTGAACCACTACAATAGCTTGAGAGGCTTGAGAACCCTCGATAGGTTGCTCGGTAGAGACAACACTTTTGTCAGTTTCTTTAGCCTTGGTAGTGTCCTGTGGTGTCTTAGCTGTAACATTTTCCATGCTAGAAGGTGCTTGAGAGGTTTGTTCTAGTGAAGTACCTTCTGCTATAGACTTTTGACCTTCGGTACCTTCACCTGTAGCCTGAGGAGCTTCGGTTGTAGTAGGTTGATTGATTAGTGGGTAAGGCTGAACTTGTTCCAAAACAAATTCACTAGAGACAAGTTTTGCATAAGCATTGCCTTCTATCATTTCTTGTTTAGGTGCCTCTGCATCCATGATATCTTCATCTATTTGAATGGTGTTAGCAGGGTCTTGCTCGATGACAATAGGCTCTTGGTCAGTGACATCAACTATTTCCACTATGGATTGTTCACCAGCATTCTTTCTTTGAAAGATGGTCTTCCATTGCTCTTTTGTTTCCTTCTCCACTTCTATATACAGACCATTCATCAATTTCAAGGCCTTTTGTTTTATTGTAAATTGAGTTTGGTTGTTTGTCAGATGTTCTCTTATTTCATCAACTGACATATCAGGAAAGAGATGCACCAAACTTCTTTCTCTGATTTGTTTCTCTGAGTCTATGGCATATTGCCATCTGGTTTCAATATGTGCATATAATTCCTTAGGAATAGAATTACATACTTCTAATGGGACCACTCAAAATTTGAGAAGTGTGCAAATGACAACTTCTTCAATTTGCCTCTTTTCATCAGCAGATCTGGATTCATATTTGACAAATCTAAATCCACCAAATCCACCATATTCCTTTAGATTATTACAAAAAATTTCTACACTATGTACATCTACCTTCTTGCTTTTCACAATCTGAAATTTATTTGCATCTTTAGATTCGGTATCACTCGACTCTTTTGGTAAAATGAGTCTCCGAGTAGATTTCTTGTAAGTTCTAGTTACCTTAGGAATGACAATAGTCTTTTGTTTCTTACTCGGTGATGCAACAGATGCCCTTGTGTTAGGTCTCTTTGTTGGAGGGGTCGGTAGGGCCATTGAAGTGTCCTGTTTCTTTCTCTTTAGCACTTTTCCCTTAGGCAATTCGGTGCTAAGTGTTATGGCTACTTCTTGGGCTTCTGTGTCCTCTTTGGTGAGGGCTAGAACTCCTTTGATAGGTGTGGAGGAAGACTCTTCTCCAAATTTCTCAGTTAATGCCTTAATCATCTTTGTAGCTTTTCTTGTAGCCTTAGGTACTACAATGCTCATTTTTACTTTTTCCTTCACCTCTTCATAGGTTCCATACCTCAAATTGGTAGTATGCCTTGGCAATGATAGATAGGCATCAATTTGCTATTGTGTGATATAAAAATCAATCTCATAACCCATAGGTGACAAAGATTGAGTCCTCGGTTCCACAACATTCATATAACAGTAATCGGTGTTGACCTCAAAACATATTTCATCTTTGTATTTTTCTACCAACAGTGGTGGAATCCGGTACCTGTTATGCATTTTCTCTTGGAACTTGCTGAAGTAATCATCCATTATATCATTAAATTTATCACCTAACTTCTTGATGAAGTCATTGATCTAATGGGTGATTGGTCGGTGTAGTTCCCAAACAAATTTACCAACTGTTGGAAAAAACTTCTCAAAGTAGAAAAACATACATACAAGTAGTGATCCAAATTTTAGAGTATTTGCTGAGTTGTTCTTCTTCAGCTTCCTGATTGTCTTCAGATTTTCAAACAAGTTCTTCAGCAATACTTCACACAAGTCAATTTTCATGCCTTTCTTAACAATTTTGTATGCTAAGTCCACTGCCGCATAGGGTACACTATTTTCCCTTGCCGATTAGAAGAAACAG